>NC_084739.1:32369728-32647228 GCF_033978785.1 Entelurus aequoreus
GATGATCCTAATGTGGCCAAAACCAAGAACAACCTGGTGAGAGCTCACCTCTTCAATTTTATGCGTGTCGCGTAGGCAGTGAACAACAGCAGCAAGAGTGTAAGGCTGTTATATTCCGGGTTTAAGAAAGTAATTAATGATTGTAGTCTGCTTCTTGAGATGTATGTGATGCTCTCAGCCGATTCAGTCAAATTCTAAAGCAATTACTTACAGATTATATTTATTGGACTCATGAATCTCACATCCTAAGAAGTGTCTTTGTAATTACTGCCAGTTGCAAACAAGTCAGCAGTTGTCTTGTCAGATGACTTGTGTCACATTGCTCTAAAGCCTCTTGTATCTATAAAATCTAGTGCCACAATGCAATTTGCACAGGTTATTGTGTACATGGGCTGAAGACTATTCCTGCTCTTAGGGAGTGCCAGAGTGAGTCAGTGATCCCATTTGATGCAAACTCTAAACTGTATTTATGTCCTCTCTTTTCTGAAGGCGTCCTGCTATCTTAAACAGGGAAAATACAAAGAGGCTGAGATTCTGTATAAAGAGATTCTGACTCGTGCTCATGAGAAAGAGTTTGGATCTGTTGATGGTAAGGTCTCATTGATGCGGTGAAGATTTTCACAACAAACATAATTAATACTAAGTCAACATGAGGAAAATGTAGGAAAACTTTGATTAAACTAAGACCTGTTCCTTTTTTAACGCTCATCCACTATTGTTTCATATTCCACCTACTGTTTATGTCACACCAGCCAGCAGTGATGGACAGATGGTTAAAAAGTGGACGGTGTTCTAAGACAGCTGCCCACCATCTCCATTCAAAGGACTCAAAGACTCTTTCCAAAAAGCTTTTGGGGAAATAAAGAGTTTTCTTGTCTGGACTCTATACCATACCATACCAATTTTAGCAATTGTATTGTCCTTCAGTTGAAACTGAACTATTTGGTTGCATTTCTCCAGAGATACAATTTATCTATAAAAAGCATTTGTCAGCTTTTCTTGGAAAAAATCTGACAGATTTATCCTTCCCAGAATCCAATTTACAAGATTTTTCAGATTGTATCAAATGAAACTGGCATCAAAGGCGAAGAGACAACCAGAACATCAGCATTACTCAGCTGCAGTTTGTCTAAATTATAACATAAGAAAAATGTATGAATCCTTTTATTTCTCAGGGGTTTAGTTTGTTATGGTCATACATTTGTCATTAAAACATTTTTCAACTACCTTTTAATGTAATGAGACATTTCTGCATCTTTTGCTCAGGATCCATATTTCACTACACCAAATGTACTTACGCAATTAACAGTGAAAAATTCTGGAAAGGCATTATGTGCCGTGCTCAGCCACTTCCATGCATCATGAGTATTTCGACTTAGACTCAAGAGATCAAGTGTGGGGTTTTCCAGACGTTTTGTGCAGTTTGTCGAACCCCGTGTGTGTGTGTGTCTGCAGCTGAAAACAAGCCCATCTGGATGCACGCTGAGGAAAGAGAGGAGATGAGCAAGGTGAGGGCCTTTATTTAATCCCCCTGTGACATTTACAACCAAAGTACATAAAAAAAACATTTTCCAAAAGGTGTCATTTGAGAAGAGAAACATGTCAGTTGTTACATCATGGAAAGTGAAACCCAATCTTTTTTCATGCTGCTAAAGCTTAGACAGCATAAAATACCCGTGGGCAAATACTGTAATTGTTATATGTACACAAAAGAAATGCTGGCAGTTCAGTTACCGCAGCATCCCCCTTTCACTCTGCCCTCCATGTTTTAATTTTACTTCCAGGGCAAACAGAGAGACAACACGCCGTATGGAGAGTATGGTGGCTGGTATAAAGCCTGCAAAGTCAACAGGTGAGACATATTTTAATGTTTAAACCCTCATTCATAAAGACATTAAAATACACAGCTGACTGTTACATTACACTCTTAAGATATTTTTGGTTTGATAAATGCCAGAAAGTGTCAGCCTTTATACATCATGTACAGTACCAGTCAAAAGTTTGGACACACTTTTCTAGAGCTATTCATCCTGTCATTAGGTGCCTTGTTCAAGGGCGCCTCAGCCTTGAATGCCTATTCTGGCCTAGATCATGTGCTGCTTTCTTAACTAATCACAATACATTCTACAGTAGAACTAAATGTAGTCAGACCACAGTTTCCTTATGTTAATGTGTGTTTATTGTGCATGCAGCCCCACAGTAAACACCACACTGAGGAACTTGGGGGCTCTGTACCGCCGCCAGGGCAAGCTGGAAGCTGCAGAGACCCTGGAGGAGTGTGCTGTGAGATCCCGCAAACAGGTCAGCTGCAGTTCTGCAAATAGACAGTTTGTGTCGCTTCTGGAATGTGTCAGGAGAGTCAATCTCATTATATTTTTCCCCTCTCTCTACACTGCTTTGGATCCAGAGCAACGCAGTAAGTGATAGCCGCCAGAGAACCTCCACCTTCCTTCCTAATCATCACTTTCATTTCACAGCCATACAAAAAATATGATCTCTTCACTGCTTTAAAAGTCACATACATCACTTTAAAACTCTCATGCATCTGCACACTTTCAGCCACTGTTATGCTGTCTATGTTCACATTTGTGCTCGCTCTGATTATGGCATGTTTCTCTGTCTGTTCCTGCCATTAGGGCATTGACCCCATCCACCAGACACGCGTGGTTGAGATTCTGAAGGATGCAGATGGCGACCGACGAAGGAGCAGGGAGAGCCTAGCCAGCGTTAAGTATGAGAGCGGCTCTGAAACTGGCGAGGAAGTGAGTATGGGCGTGGAGTGGAA
Source organism: Entelurus aequoreus (assembly GCF_033978785.1). Classification (NCBI taxonomy): domain Eukaryota; kingdom Metazoa; phylum Chordata; class Actinopteri; order Syngnathiformes; family Syngnathidae; genus Entelurus; species Entelurus aequoreus. Next base: position 32,372,514 of record NC_084739.1, read on the forward strand.
TGGGGTGAGTACACATCCACTTTGATTGAAGCATAGAAGACAGTGGCTCTTATTGGAAGAACAAAACAATCTTGAAAATATCACAGGGAGTCTTGACTGGTACAGAATATCTGCAACATGATAAACATTTTCCACCAATCGTGAGTGTATAATACAAACTAAACACTTTTTTATTGGCTTCTGGACTGGAATGACCATCATCTGCCAGTTCATAAGCTCCCTGTTTGTTGCTTTGTTCTTTTGATGAGGGTTTTTTTACTCCACACACTTTGTTGAAAGATAAAGCTGATTGAGTGTCTTGGCATGGCGACAACATAGTATTAGACCGCATCTCGGTTTGCTTCGGGCTATGTGTTGTCGCTTGTTTTTTGCTGTTATTATTTTAATTAGAAAACTGTTTTTGCTGGCATTGCTTCTGCACAAAAGGAGTTGGCACATGCTCACATTTGGCATTTTGGCAACATTTAATTCATACTTCTCCTTGGATGATAGATAAAAATCGATTATAGATTATGTTACTGTATCCAGGATCCATGAACTATTAACATAATTAAGATTTCCCAGGGCATGCGGTACACAGTCCATCCTGCAGTGTATTGCTTCTTTAGAATGTCTTCTCAGTCAAACTCTCATTATAGTTTTACAATGAGAGAACATTGTTAGAAACCCTGTGGTGAATTTTACATGAGCCTTCACTAAGCATGTTTCAAAGCATTTAATTGGTCAGATTTCTCAAATAATTTGACTCGAAATAAGCTTTCTACAACACATGGAAACACCTTAATCTGTTCGTTTGGCTTTTTAAAAATCTGCTTAACACACCTAAATCATGCGATTGGAAACCGTTTCTCTCTGGCTGTTCGCTTCGTGGAAGACCAACACGTCGCTCTTTCCTACATTATTCACAGGCGAAGACGACCAAGCAGTGTGGTGGGGGTTTGTTTAGGCCAACAAGCATACCAATTCAATTGAAGATAGAGTACGGTTGCTGAAATAAGTAAATATTTGTAAAATATATGATAAGATACAAACCCACCCATTTAATAAGTGCCATAATGTTCTCAAAGAAGACTGCACTTCTTTTGGGATTTGTGCCTATCATTCACTATACCTATGTAAGGCAAGACACAAAATGTTTCTTTTTTTATGCATTCTAAACGTTAAGAAAAGTAAGCCAACAATGGAGTCAATGGCAGGTCATTTATTCCGCCCAGAAAGTCCTCTAAATAACCATCCAAAAAATGCTAACAATACTCCATTTACATTTTGTGACCTGAATATTAACCCAGCATTGGTGATATTGTTATTGTAAGTGTGTTAAGTCTATGACCTACTTTTAGCGGCACATTGATCACAGAGCAACTATCATATATGCTCGCTGTATTGACATGAGCTGGGGAGCTGTTGTCTCGCCTGTCAGCTGGTGAAAGTTAATTCTAGACTATAAATCATGCCTCTCACCTGGATGTTAGAAGAACGTGGCCATAAATCAAGAAGTTGGTAATCTTTGACAGCCAACTGAGACCTGGAGTTGGCAAAGACATACAAAAGACACTGGTATGCACCCAAATTTTTTTTAGCCCTTTGCAAAGACTCTGATTAATTTTTCATCTTAACGGTAATACATGAACACCCAATCAGTCAGCATTCCAGTGAAAGCAGATATTGTATAGTGGGTGTTCTTTTTTTTTGTTTGATGCCTCATGAATTATGCGTGAGTTGTAGTTTGATAGGCAGACTAGAGCAACTCCCATTGACACCTTTGTTAGCTGACTTATTATCGAGTTACAATGCATAAAAAAAGAAAATCATATGTGTGCTTGTCTTACATAAGGATTGTGAATGATAGGCAAATTTCCAAAAAAAGTGCAGTTCCCCCTTAAAGGCCTACTGAAACCCACTACTACCAACCACGCAGTCTGATAGTTTATATATCAATGATGAAATCTTAACATTGCAACACATGCCAATACAGCCGGGTTAACTTATAAAGTGCAATTTTAAAATTCCCGCCACACTTCCGGTTGTAAAACTCCTTTGGATATGATTTATGCGCGTGACGTCACAAAAGCAACGGAAGTGGTTGGACCCCATCGGACCCGATAGAAAAGCCTCTTGTTTTCTTTGACAAAATTCCACAGTATTCTGGACATCTGTGTTGGTGAATCTTTTGCAATTTGTTTAATGAACAATGGAGACTGCAAAGAAGAACGTTGTAGTTGGGATCGATCGGTGTCTTAGCGGCTAAGTACAATACTGTAATATCCGTGATATTTGCATTAGTGTACTGTGTCTTTAAGGGTTTGGGGAACGCGCATGCGCGAGTGAGTTGGCGGAGAACTTGAGTGTGTGTGATCGTGACTTTTGGCTAACAGCAGCTTGTGTATGTGTGTGCGTTACTTTTTGAACTACAACCAGTTACCGCTTGTTAATAAAGCGATAGAGCAATTTGTTTAATGGACACTGAAGACTGCAAATAAGAAAGTTGGAGCCGGTGGAGCAGCGGACTACAGCAACACCAACACCAGGAGGTTGTGTTGTGTTTTGAGCAGGATAGCAAACGCACTACGGTGAGTCTAGCTTTGGCTTCCAAACATTTGATCGATTGCCCGTACGTGCGTTTCGATATGTGCATGTGACGTACGTAACTTTGGGGAAATATATGTTTCTTGCCGACTGATGGCGGCCGGGGTGTCGTCAAAAGCGTACAACGCCCGCCGCTGCATCTAAGTTAGCTACGCAGCTAGGTTAGCTTCTGTTTTTTTAGCTTCGCCAAGCTGAATATTATTAATCGTGTATTTACATGTTCATGGTTTAATAGTATTATTGATCTTCTGTCTATCCATCCAGTCAGGGTTTTTTTTAATTTAGTTTCTATCTGCATTTGAGACTGGCGCTATCGCGTTGGCTACGTAGCTAGGTTAGCTTCTGTTTTTTTTAGCTTCGCCAAGCGGAATATTATTAATCGTGTATTTACATGTTCATGGTTTAATAGTATTATTGATCTTCTGTCTATCCATCCAGTCAGGGTTTTTTTTAATTTAGTTTCTATCTGCATTTGAGACTGGCGCTATCGCGTTGGCTACGTAGCTAGGTTAGCTTCTGTTTTTTTTAGCTTCGCCAAGCGGAATATTATTAATCGTGTATTTACATGTTCATGGTTTAATAGTATTATTGATCTTCTGTCTATCCATCCAGTCAGGGTTTTTTTTTAATTTAGTTTCTATCTGCATTTGAGACTGGCGCTATCGCGTTGGCTACGTTGCTAGGTTAGCTTCTGTTTTTTTAGCTTCTGTTTTTTTAGCTTCGCCAAGCGGAATATTTTTAATCGTGTATTTACATGTTCATGGTTTAATAGTATTATTGATCTTCTTTCTATCCATCCAGTCAGGTTTTTTTTAAATTTAGTTTCTATCTGCATTTGAGACTGCTGCTATCAAGTTGGCTACGTAGCTAGGTTAGCTTCTATTTTTTTTAGCTTCGCAAAGCTGAATTATTAATCGTGTATTTACATGTTCAGTCACTGTGAATGTCCATTTCGCGTTCTCGACTCTCATTTTCAAGAGGATATAGTATCTAAAATGGTTTAAAATACAAATCTGTGATACACAATAGAAAAAGGAGAGAGTGTGGAATCCAATGAGCCAGCTTGTACCTAAGTTACGGTCAGAGCGAAAAAAGATACGTCCATCACTGCCTTTCAAGTCCTTCACTGTAACGTTCCTCATCTACGAATCTTTCATCCTCGCTCAAATTAATGGTGTAATCGTCACTTTCTCGGTCCGAATCTCTCTCACTCCATTGTAAACAACGGGAATTGTGAGCAGCACTACTGCTTGTGACGTCACGCTACTTCCGGTACAGGCAAGGCTTTTTTTTTATCAGCGAGCAAAAGTTGCGAACTTTATCGTCGATTTTCTCTACTAAATCCTTTCAGCAAAAATATGGCAATATCGCGAAATGATCAAGTATGACACATAGAATGGATCTGCTATTCCCGTTTAAATAAAAAAAATTCATTTCAGTAGGCCTTTAAACATGGGACATGATGCCAGGACATCCTACATTTTAAATTTTTTTGTATACGCAAATAAATGAATGCCAAGTAAAAACTATACATGTATGTTTTGTTAGTCAGTAGACAACAATAATAAATAGATAAAATAGATCACATGACTTCAAGACAGCATCGATCACATTAATTCAAAAGACTACATCAACATCGTTATTTTTTACTTTATTTGGTGATGTGAGAATTAAACGTCCATATACAGTGCATCACTTTTTCCACATTTTATGTTACAGCCTTATTCCAAAATCAAATACCGGTACATTAAAACTATCACATGTACATAAGTATTCACAGCCTTTGCTCAATACTTTGTTGATGCTCCTTTGGCAGCAATTACAGCCTTAAGTCATTTTGAATACGATGACACAAGCTTGCCACACCTATCTATGGTCAGTTTTGCCCATTCCTCTTTGCCCATTCTTCTTTGCAGCACCTCTCAAGCTCCATCAAGTTGGATGGGAAGCGTTGTTTTTTTTTTTCCCAGGATAGCGCTGTACATTGCTGCATTCATATTTCGTTCTATCCTGACTAGTCTCCCAGTTCCGCTGAAAAACATCCCCACAACATGATGCTGCCACTACCATGCTGCACTGTAGGGATGGTATTGATCTGGTGATAAGCGGTGCCTGGTTTCTTCCAAACATGACGCCTGGCATACACGCCAGAGAGTTCAATCTTTGTCTCATCAGACCAGAATATTTTGTTTGTCATTGTCGGAGAATCTTTTATGTTCATATTGGCAAACTTTTAACAAAAAATGGCTTCCGTCTGGCCACTCTACTATACAGCCCTGATTGGTGGATTGCGGCAGAGATGGTTGTCCTTTTGTAGGTTCTCCTACCTCCAAAGAAGAAAGCTGTAGCTCTGAAAGGGTGACCATCAGACATCCTGAATATAAACCAACGCTTCCCATCCAACTTGATGGAGCTTGAGAGGTTTTGATTGATTGATTGAGACTTGTATTAGTAGGTTGCACAGTGAAGTACATATTCCGTACAATTGACCAATAAATGGTAACACCCGAATAAGTTTTTCAACTTGTTTAAGTCGGGGTCCAGGTGCTAAGGTGCTGAACTGGCTTTAGATATTTGTGCCAAGCTTGTGGAATCGTATTCAAAAAGACATTAGGCTGTATTTGCTGCCAAAGGTGCATATGAAAAGTATTGAGCAAAGGCTGTGAATACTTATGTAAATGTGAATTTTATTTTTTGTACTTTGAATAAATGAGCAAAAATTTGTAAAGAAAACTCTTCACTCTGACATTATAGGGTATTGTCTGTAGAATTTTGAGAACAAAAATGATGTTTTTTTGTATTTTGGAATAAGGCTGCAACATAGCAAACTTTGGAAAAAGTGATGCGCTGTGAATACTTTTTGGATGCATTGCACATCAATTTAGACAACTTCATTGACTTGTAAACCAGCAATTAAAATAATTCACTGTGTTAATATTAGTTAGTACTAAAATTGAATAGTCAAACAGTTCACCTAAAATAGCGATCTTTTGGTATGTCTCGGATAATCATAATGAGCACATGTCACTTAAACACATTAAAACATTACCAACAACACCAGATGGCAGTGGAAAGTTATAGTTATCCGGTAGAGACGGAGCTTGAAAGCTCCAGGTGCTGGCTTATTAGCATGTAGCGTTTTCTTTTACTACTCTTTTTACATTACCTTATAGCTAAACAAGCTGAAAGGACCACAATCCCCCCTGGTGTACCAGAGGCACACTGCATGTGGCTAAAAGTCACATTAGAGAGAGCGTGTGGAAACTGGGACTTTACATGTATGTGTGAAAAAGAAAGGGAATTGTTTGAGAAATTACACTATTTTAGTGCATAGAAACGTACTGACTGTGCACTGCTCCAGCCAGTTTAAACATGCATGCAGACATGTCGACCTACTGTACCCAAGCCTCAAAACGTGCAATAATGGTGTTTGTGCTTTTACATGGTGCCATATTAACCCGATGTCTGCTGCTCTGAGTCACTTTACATAAAGAGAGGGTGTGAGCACTTGTGTGAATGTGCTTCTCTACACACATTTAAACATGAATACTACAGAACACTGCTTTGAAAAACATGTGGTGGCATGCAGAGGACTGCTGTGCGTGTGATCTGTCATGACCACACCCATACAAACATGCCGCCATTTTTTTGGGGTTGTTTTAATGCTAATTTGTTACGTTACATTTAGCTTTAGACCAGGGGTGTCCAAAGTGCGGCCCGCAGGTCATTTTAAAACAACTTTATTAGGAAAAGAAACTAAGAAGAAAAAAAAAAGAAAAAAAAATCAATGTCATTATGAATTATTGACCTATTCAAGGCTCCAATTACGTCACATTAAATATTTTGAGATATTTTTTGGGGAAAATGTTGCATATTTTGTGTTTGCCATGTAAAAAAAACGAGCTGTTTTTTTTAAAGGGCCTAAAACGAACAAACAAAAAACATAAACAACAATAAAACTTAAGAACATACAATTTAAATCTTTAAAAAATGTTATATTGACAGACCTAATGTTGATCTAGAGATTTAAAAACTTGAATAATAACACAAATAATAATACTGAATAATGACACATTTTTTATATTTTTTGGACCAAAACCCTTTAGGGTCCCCGGGATCAAGCCTGAGTGGAAGCCTAAATGTATATTTTTTATACATATATTTTATTGGTTTTTAAAATAAAAAATATCAAAATGGCCCCTGCTAGCTTTGATTTTTCAATGTGCGGCCCTCAGTGGAAAAAGTTTGGACACCCCTGCTTTAGACCAAAAAAAATGTTTTCCGGCCATCTTTTAATTGACAAAGCTACAGGCATACAGTATGTAACCTTGTCATCCAGTATGTCTAGTCACTGACATACTCTGTAATATATAGAGTTTCTTATAAAAACACAAACATGGAGCTCATTATTTAATCTGTTAAACTTGGTTCTCACAATAGAAGAGAGGATAGGTACCAACAACATTATAGATGTATTAATTATTAATTTGTGTGTGACTGTGTGTATCTTCACAATATGCACGATTTGACTTGATTGATTGCTTCCTGTTTGTCTGCCTGCATGTCTTGTTTCATCCTTGGCCTTTTCTTTGCATCACTAACCTTGTTGATTACGTTTGCCATGACAACCAATCAGGCTTTATAAAAATCTAAATGCTTATTTTTATACTCAGTGGATTGTACTCTTTCCCTTGATTTTCTCTCTGTTCATTAAGCCTAGGTGGGTTGACATGTACCGTAGTTATTTTACAGTGCGCTGAGTTAACAGCGCTTTCGCTCACAGGGAAAGTTGAGGATAATAGTTCACAAAGAGTAGATACATTGAACTAAACCCTGCATAAGCTTCTGCACTGTTTATTTTGAGTGTGTCCATTTCCTTGCTTGATGCTTCATCCCTGCAGTACATACTCACTCGATAGCTGCACTGTCAAGTTCCCTCTTGGGAGATGAAAAACAGCTGAGTCACAGTGACCGCAAACACCCACTTGCCGTATCATTCTCATTGTTAAAGCGCAGCAAAGAAGAGGGGAACTGCAGAGTTACAGTGTAATGATATTACTATGAAATGCTGCTAAGCTTCATTGAGCATGAAGGATAACAATGCAACTCAATACGTTAGTTTGTCATAAATACAGTGGAACCTCCAAAGACAAAAACAATGTGTTCCAGACGGTGATTCACGTCTAACTTGTATTTCACCACCATTTTTACAATTGTGTGTCCTGTGAATTTAACTAATCCGTTAAATTGTCAGCAACATAAAGAGTCACTCTTTTACAACCTTTATTCACTCTACATTAGGGGTATAACAGGACATCTATTTGTATCGGAATTTTACATTACGGAACTTTAGGTGTGTGACACGTTCATTTAAGTCTTGTTTTTCAACCCTTTACCTTCTGGTGAAATACAAAACACATATTGTTTTGGTATTAGTTTATAAATACAATTAATAATAATTGTGCCACCATTGTTAAGGCGAGAATGGTAACAGCACTCCAAAGTAAAACTATTAATCGTGCTCTTATAGCTGCTGTATGTAATAATAATAATAATAAGTAATGACATTTTATTTATATAGCACTTTTCACAGAGAGTGCTCACAAAGTGCTTCACATGGTTAAAATACAACCATGTAATCAAAATAAGCATGTAGCATGATGCAACAACGGAGACACTGAAAATGAAATAATACATATGATGATAGAAATAATTAATATATAAAATAGTAAAAAATGACAATGGTTACGTACCAGTTAGGTAGACTCTTAGAGGGCGCTCATATTCCAAAGAGCCATGATCTTTGTGAATTGCCCTCTTCTTGACTTAAACCATCCAAGATACACACCCTCCATCCATCTTCAACCGCTTATCCGGAATCGGGTCGCGGGGACAGCAGCTCCAGCAAAGACACACCCCATCTATGCAAACACTCGGAGAAAGGGGACAACTCCATCACACAAGGATAATGTAATTCCGTCCGTGCGAAGTGTTACTTGCCATTGGGACAGATATATACTGTACATCCATCCATCCGTTTTCTACCGCTTGTCCCTTTTTGGGGTCGCGGGGGGTGCTGGAGCCTATCTCAGCTGCATTCAGGCGGAAGGCGGGGTACACCCTGGACAAGTCGCCACCTCATCACAGGGCCAGCACAGATAGACAGACATATTTGTTTAATTTGTTCTCTTAAACCACTTTTGGTAACATATCCTCGCTGTTGGTTGTGGTGTTTTATTTTTTTGGTTTAAATTTTTTTATTATTGAGCCGGAAACATACAGCACTGTTAGCCAGTGAGAGAATTGAATCTACTAAAAATAAAATACTTTTTTAAACTTACCTTTACAACTTTTATTGTTGCTCTTTGTTAGCGTTGTTGCACTTAACTAAAAGACACACTGTAAACAAGTTGTTTCAAAAGTACAGCGTGAAAATGATTATTGGCCCCCAGCAGGGCCACCTTAGCCTGAGGGGAGCCCCCTCTAAAACCTCAATGTTAAATCTTCTCCCTGAAGTTGATTCTCTTTAACCAATTTTCTTTTATGAGATACAAAGAATTTCAGTTTATTTGTCATAATGGAGGTGATTATTGTTAGCTTGGAGGCGCGGCTCCACACTGTGTATGGAGACACATAATTAGATGCTAGCTGTTTGTCAGAGCATCGACTAAAAATCAATAGTGTTAGCCAGAGGGGATTAGAGTTTGTGATCGGTAATTAGATGCATTAATTGGTTAAGGCGCCAATCACATACTGTTTTACAAAAATTGGCCGATCGCTCAACTTATCCCTAATATTGACCCATCTTTACATATTTTTAATGCACAAAATCTATCAACTTGAAATCTGCATCCTTCATTTATTTCTTCATGATAATATATGTATATCTTTTTTATTTTCAATTTGAGAATTGCTTTTATTGGTAAAATTAGATGCCAGCATTTTGTCATTTTTGATATGTAACTTTTATTTCAAAATACATTAAAGCTGAAAAGCTAATCAGTTTTGTGTTTTTGCATTTTGTATTCTTACTGTACAAAAAAGGAGCTGAGCTGTGACATTTTTTACCAAAGTACAGAACCGTGAGGATGCTGCACCGTTACACCCCGACTGTACATGATCATGTTTCAAATCATTTTGATTGATCTCCAAATTCTATGACTTTAACACAGTAGACTTTGGAGGTTCCCTCTCATTAAATCACAAACACAGTTGGATCATCTAAGAGAAACGAGGCCTAGTTGTTGATGCTGAAGGCAAAAGGCCTAGTTATTGATGCTGAAGGCAAAAGGAAGTAGTTTATGTAAATGATGGATCACATGTAGGCATGATGACAGGAAGCCCAACCCAGAGCTGGTAATTTTACAACCTGTTTCCTTTTTTGTCTCTTTCTCTCTTTCTCTTTCATCAGGCCTAAGCCATCAAGATTATTCCTCCATCCCTCTCTCCTTCCCCCCAACCAATAGCTAAAGGGTGTGTGTTGTCGCTCCCCCCAAGCTCTTCTCCAGCGCCCCCCTCCCCAGCAGAGAAAGCCTCTCTCCCCTCCCTCGGCTGTCACATCAGTCCACTGTCCAACTGAGAGCTGCCGGGACGTTTGGTCTTCTCATCTCCGCTTCTCCTGGTTTCCTGTCTTCCTCTGGCGTTTTCTCTAGCTTTTCCTGTGACTAATCCCGTGTGGGGAAATTTTCACCTGATTTGCTCACTGAGCATTTACGTACGTGTGTTTGTGTATGTATGTATTTGTGTGTGTTTGTGTGATCTCTCCCTCCTTGCCCTCAGTTTCCTCTTCCCATCAACTTGCTTTGTCATATCACACTTATGCACAATTCATTTTGCGGGAAATAATTGTAGAAACATCTGTTCAGAGACAAAAATAGAAATGGGGGCATAGCAGAAAGCATCATGTCTGCATCGCGTGTCGCCCACTTTTATTTTATTTAAGTGGATAAATCTTATATTTAGCAACATATCTTTTTTTATGCAGCTATTTTTGTGTTAATGTGAACTAATCTCAAGAGATCAAATGCCTAAACGGTTATGGTACTGTATAATTTCACTTGCTCATATGAAAATATATCATGTTGATAGCTAAGTTGGCCACAACAAAAAGGGACTCTTTGTTTTTTTAAATAAAAAAAGAGCTTATTTCATTTTTATATGATTTGTTTACATTTTTATTTTGTTTTTACATTCTTCTTGGCTTAATATTAAGGCAGTAGAATTGAAATATGCGCACTCTTGCGAATATCCCACTCTGACATAAAACAGATAACAAACCTGACGTTGCCATGGTAATTCATTCTGTGGTAGCTATTTTTGTCTTCGGTGTCCTTGCTCTTTCTTGCACTGTTCTTTGTGTGACACATGAACATACAAGGTTGCACTTGCAAAGTGATTTGAAAAACAAAAGCTGCATGATGTTGTAAATTGTGCAGCAGAGACGAACATGAGCATTTGACACAGATTAGAAATGTTAACTATGATCATAAATCTGTGTTTATACACTTTGCCTTTATTATTGTTATTGTTATTTTTCAAGCGAAGGCCGTGACTCACCCACAGTAGTGTTCCAGTATTGTTATGATGGTACAGCATCTACATCGTTAGTGAAACGTGGTTTTTGCTCCACCTAAAGTAAAAGTATTTTTTCATCTACAACATCCACTACAGTTACTTTGCACGTTCTACTAACTGAATGTACAATTTGAACACCTTTAGAAGTGTCATCGTTGGCTGTACTTGTAGTGCATTCACTCTGCAGCTTTTCACTGATCTACTTGCCTTGATTCTTCATTCCTTTCATTAAGTGTGTCTATACCTCTGCTTTACCTTTCAGCTATAGAACTGACCCTGTGCGTCACGTCATAATAACAATAATGTGTTAGTGGAATGCGTATTTATTGAACTGTCTACTCTTTACATACACACACACATATATATATATATATATATATATATATATATATATATATATATATATATATATATATAGCGTGTGTGACTTTATTTCCCAATGTGGAGGAGCATACATGCTTAGGTCTAGTAGCACTATCTTAGGAATTAAAACTGCTTCATATTTACCAGTCTACATTGTGAAGATGATTGCATCAACACTTGTTGTTATCTCAAATAAAGTTTTTTTTCATTTGTGAAAATTGTCTTTTTCAGTCACATTTTTATATTGAAAAATGACAATAGTTAGGTTGGCCGCACATATCAAAAAACAGTATATTTTCCTCAAAAAAATGGCATTGGCAATATTAAAATAGCAGAGTCAAATATTGAAATTCAGGGGAAAAAGTATCTGCAAAAAAGCTAGTTTAAGATCCTCAACATCTGTTTTTAAAGGGGACTATGATGATTGTAACCTTAATGGTCTATATTAGTTATTCTCAAACTGGTACATGTACCACTCGTAGTACGCCAAAGAATAATTTGGTCAAAGTTCAGTGTTTTATTTTCCTATATTCAAACACAGTGTTACTGTTCCAAAAATATTAAATATACTTGTTAAATAAAACCTCTGCCTTGTTTTTAATGAATATTTAGGCCTATTACGCTACTGTATTTTAATGCTGGTCGTTATGGTGGTACTTGGAGAGCCAAGTATTTTCTGAGGTGTTGAAAAAAGTTTAAGAACCATGGGTCGAGATACACTATATTGGCAAAAGTATTTGACCACCCATCCAAATGATCAGAATCAGGTGTCCTAATCACTTGGCCCGGCCACAGGTGTGTAAAATCAAGCACTTAGGCATGGAGACTGTTTTTACAAACATTTGTGAAAGAATGGGCCGCTCTCAGGAGCTCAGTTATTTCCAACGTGGAACTGTCATACGATGCCACCAGTGAAACAAATCCAGTCGTGAAATTTCCTCACTCCTAAATATTCCAAAGTCAACTGTCGGCTTTATTATAAGAAAATGGAAGAGTTTGGGAACAGCAACTCAGCCACAAAGTGGTAGGCCACGTAAACTGACAGAGAGGGTGGAGGAGGAATTATGGTGTGGTGTTGTTTTTCAAGAGTTGGGCTTGGCCCCTTAGTTCCAGTGAAAGGAACTTTAAATGCTCCAGGATACCAAAACATTTTGAACAATTCCCTGCTCCCAACTTTGTGGGAACAGTTTGGAGCGGGGCCCCTTCCTCTTCCAACATGACTGTGCACAAAGCAAGGTCCATAAAGACATGGATGACAGAGTCTGGTGTGGATGAACTTGACTGGCCTGCACAGAGTCCTGACCTGAACCCGACAGAACAACTTTGGGATTAATTAGAAGGGAGACTGAGAGCCAGGCCTTCTTGACCAACATCAGTGTGTGACCTCACCAATACGCTTTTGGAAGAATGGTTGAAAATTCCTATAAACACACCTTGTGGACAGCCTTCCCAGACGAGTTGAAGCTGTAATAGCTGCAAAAGGTGGACCGACGTCATATTAACCCTATGGGTTGGGAATGGGTTGGCACTTCAAGTTCATATGTGAGTCAAGGCAGATGGCCAAATACTTTTGGCAATATAGTGTATGCTTTTTTTATAACCCATTTTTGAGTGTGTCTGCATGATGGATTTTTTGGAGGCGTTCCCAGATTGCAAATAAAACCACGCCCAGTTTCTCCAAAGGTAAAGGTCGTCACCGATATTTTCCAGACGCGGTCGAAAATAAACTTTATAAATATTCACCCGGTCACAATATAGGTACACCTGTACTTCACAGGTTGATCCATCCATTCATCCATTTTCTACCGCTTGTTCCTTTCGGGGTTGCGGGGGGTGCTGGAGCCTATCTCAGCTGCATTCGGGCAAGTCGCCACCTCATCGCAGGGCCAACACAGATAGACAACATTCACACTCACATTCACACACTAGGGCCAATTTAGTGTTGCCAATCAACCTATCCCCAGGTGCATGTCTTTGGAGGTGGGAGGAAGCCGGAGTACCCGGAGGGAACCCACGCAGTCACAGGGAGAACATGCAAACTCCCGATATTGAACTCAGGACCTTCGTATTGTGAGGCACATGCACTAACCCCTGTACCACCGTGTTGCCCAGATTGATTCAGATCTGCTTAAATAAGCTGCTTTAGCATCCGTTATTTCACTGCATTCCACATGTTAGTCTTTTGCACATGCCAAAATTAGATGAAAATAATACTTAATTAGTCCCTGTTCATCTTAGAATTGATTGTAAAACCTTGCTGTCTGTTTTTAAAGCTTTACATGGACTGGCACCTCAGTATAAATTATAAATTTACAATCCTGCGCGCACTCTGAGGTCCGAGAGCCAGCTCCAGCTCGTAGTGCCCAAGACCAGACTTAAAACCAGGGGAGACAGGGCCTTCTCTGTGGTCGGCCCTAAGCTCTGGAACACTCTGCCCCTCCATGTTCGAACTGCTTCCACAGTGGAGTGTTCTAAGTCTCGTCTTAAGACCCACTTTTATTCTCTGGTTTTTAACACTACGTGAGTTGTGTGGTCCTCTGTTGTCCTCTGTGTTTTTAAAATTTAGATTTCTATTTACTGTTTTATTTGGTTTTACCCTTTAAAATCGTTTTTAATCATATTTATTTTATATTGTTTTTTATATTGGTTTTATATGTATTTATTTTTTGTTTTTATTCAGGCATTGGTGGAGCTAAGGATAATATTTGAATATTGTTTTTAATATTGTTGTGCAGCACTTTGGAAACATTTTGTTGTTTAAATGTGCTATATAAATAAAGTGGATTGGATTGGATTAATCCTACCTTTTTTTGTTTGTCCTCAAAGCCTGAAACTGAAGGGGACAAGCTCCTCCCTCTTTGGCTAGGGTTTACCCTATTCAACGTGAATATGAATGTCAGGGTTATTTAACCAGACATAAACAGACGTTAATGCTGGTACGTTATTTTTGGCACAACCTGCAGGGAACAAGAACAAAGTTACACCAGCGTTGCACATGCTCATTCGCACTTAGAGACATGCTAGTAGTGCTACAATAGCTTAAACATGGCAGCAGGACAAAGCAGCCAGCTTTTTCCACCCAAAACAATTCTAAAGTCTGCAGTGTGGTAACATTTCTGCTACATAAAAATTGACCAAGAAGTCTTTTAGGCGATGGCATTTGCAAAACCTGCCATAAGAAAGTTGCGGTAATACATTAATATTGTGCAGCATTTGCGGGATCACCACAAAGCTTTACACGCCAATGTAAAACTAAGACATAATAACTTGGATAAATTATTTTGATGACAAATTACTTCATGAAGACTTGAGTTTAATATAAACATGTCACTTCCAATTAGTAATTTAGCATTGTGTGTGTTCAGTGTAAACAAACAGCAACAGGTACTCCTGTCAAGGGCTTCATTCAGTGACCATTCAAAGTTAGATATTACTTCTTCCTGCTTGTGTTGAATACACTTTAGGCATTGCGAGTTAACATAGCAAGTGTATAAGACCAATATAACATTGTAGAATACCATTACTATACCATGGGATCTAATTATGTGCATTCCAGTTATTAACAAAGCATAAACACTAAAAAATTGGCTCTCCTGTGTGAATGTGAGTTTGAATGTTGTGGCCCTGCGATGAGGTGGCGACTTGTCCAGGGTGTATCCCGCCTTCCGCCCGAATGCAACTGTGATAGGCTCCAGCACCACCGCGACCCCGAAAGGGACAAGCGGTAAAAAATGGATGGATGGATGGAATATACAAACCCCGTTTCCATATGAATTGGGAAATTGTGTTAGATGTAAATATAAACGGAATACAATGATTTGCAAATCATTTTCAACCCATATTCAGTTGAATATGCTACAAAGACAACATATTTGATGTTTAAACTGATAAACTTTTTTTTTTTACAAATAATCATTAACTTTAGAATTTGATGCCAGCAACACGTGACAAAGAAGTTGGGAAAGGTGGCAATACATACTGATAAAGTTGAGGAATGCTCATCAAACACTTATTTGGAACATCCCACAGGTGAACAGGTAAATTGGGAACAGGTGGGTGCCATGATTGGGTATAAAAGTAGATTCCATGAAATGCTCAGTCATTCACAAACAAGGATGGGGCGAGGGTCACCACTTTGTGAACAAATGTGTGAGCAAATTGTTGAAGAGTTTAAGAAAAACCTTTCTCAACCAGCTATTGCAAGGAATTTAGGGATTTCACCATCTACAGTCCGTAATATCATCAAAGGGTTCAGAGAATCTGGAGAAATCGCTGCACGTAAGCAGCTAAGCCCGTGACCTTCGATTCCTCAGGCTGTACTGCATCAACAAGCGACATCAGTGTGTAAAGGATATCACCACATGGGCTCAGGAACACTTCAGAAACCCACTGTCAGTAACTACAGTTGGTCGCTACATCTGTAAGTGCAAGTTAAAACTCTCCTATGCAAGGCGAAAACCGTTTATCAACAACACCCAGAAACGCCGTCGGCTTCGCTGGGCCTGAGCTCATCTAAGATGGACTGATACAAAGTGGAAAAGTGTTCTGTGGTCTGACGAGTCCACATTTCAAATTGTTTTTGGAAACTGTGGATGTCGTGTCCTCCTGACCAAAGAGGAAAAGAACCATCCAGATTGTTATAGGCGCAAAGTTGAAAAGCCAGCATCTGTGATGGTATGGGGGTGTATTAGTGCCCAAGACATGGGTAACTTACACATCTGTGAAGGCGCCATTAATGCTGAAAGGTACATACAGGTTTTGGAGCAACATATGTTGCCATCCAAGCAACGTTACCATGGACGCCCCTGCTTATTTCAGCAAGACAATGCCAAGCCACGTATTACATCAACGTGGCTTCATAGTAAAAGAGTGCGGGTACTAGACTGGCCTGCCTGTAGTCCAGACCTGTCTCCCATTGAAAATGTGTGGCGCATTATGAATCCTAAAATACCACAACGGAGACCCCCGGACTGTTGAACAACTTAAGCTGTACGTCAAGCAAGAATGGGAAAGAATTCCACCTGAGAAGCTTCAAAAATGTGTCTCCTCGGTTCCCAAACGTTTACTGAGTGTTGTTAAAAGGAAAAGCCATGTAACACAGTGGTGAACATGCCCTTTCCCAACTACTTTGGCACGTGTTGCAGCCATGAAATTCCAAGTTAATTATTATTTGCAAAAAAAGTTTATGAGTTTGAACATCAAATATGTTGTCTTTGTAGCATATTCAATTGAATATGGGTTGAAAAGTGTTTCCAAATCATTGTATTCCGTTTATATTTACATCTAACACAATTTCCCAACTCATATGGAAACGGGGTTTGTAGATGATTAAACATGAACATAAAGGCATGGATAAGTGATCACAGTTGTTCACAATAACACTTGAGTTTAAGTTAAAGTTAAAGTACCAATGATTGTCACACACACACTAGGTAGGTGAAATTTGTCCTCTGCATTTGACCCATCCCCGTGATCAACCCCTGGGAGGTGAGGGGAGCAGTGGGCAGCAGCGGTGCCGCGCCCGGGAATCATTTTTGGTGATTTAACCCCCAATTCCAACCCTTGATGCTGAGTGCCAAGCAGGGAGATAATGGGTCCCATTTTTATAGTCTTTGGTATGACTCGGCCGGTGTTTGAACTCACAACCTACCGATCTATTAGTAACATCTTCCCATGCGGGATCAATAAAGTAAATCTTACTCTTATATTGATAATACAAGTATTTATTTATTACTAATAATACTTTTTGTTTATATTTATTATTTTGTACTGTTATTCTAATGTTTTTTCATTACTGTTGTTTCGGACAGTATTAAAGGCCTACTGAAATGAATTTTTTTTAATTTAAATGGGGATAGCAGATCCATTCTATGTGTCGTACTTGATCATTTCGCGATATTGCCATATTTTTGCTGAAAGGATTTAGTAGAGAACATCGACGATAAAGTTCGCAATTTTTGGTCGCTGATAAAAAAAGCTTTGCCTGTACCGGAAGTAGCGTGACGTCACAGGTTGAAAGGCTCCTCACATTTCCCCATTGTTTACACCAGCAGCGAGAGCGATTCGGACCGAGAAAGCGACGATTACCCCATTAATTTGAGCGAGGATGAAAGATTTGTGGATGAGGAACGTGAGTGAAGGACTAGAGTGCAGTGCAGCACGTATCTTTTTTCGCTCTGACCGTAACTTAGGTAAAAGGGCTCATTGGATTCCACACTTTCTCCTTTTTCTATTGTGGATCACGGATTTGTATTTTAAACCACCTTGGATACTATATCCTCTTGAAAATGAGAGTCGAGAACACAAAATGGACATTCACATTGACTTTTATCTCCACGACAATACATCGGCGAAGCACTTTAGCTACGGAGCTAACGTGATAGCATCGGGCTTAACTGCAGATAGAAACAAAAGAAATAAACCCCTGACTGGAAGGATAGACAGAAAATCAACAACACTATTAAACCATGGACATGTACACTACCGTTCAAAAGTTTGGGGTCACATTAAAATGTCCTTATTTTTCAATGAAGATAACTTTAAACTAGTCTTAACTTTAAAGAAGTACACTCTATACATTGCTAATGTGGTAAATGACTATTCTAGCTGCAAATGTCTGGTTTTTGGTGCAATACCTACATAGGTGTATAGAGGCCCATTTCCAGCAACTATCACTCCAGTGTTCTAATGGTACAATGTGTTTGCTCATTGGATCAGAAGGCTAATTGATGATTAGAAAACCCTTGTGCAATCATGTTCACACATCTGAAAACAGTTTAGCTCGTTACAGAAGCTACAAAACTGACCGTCCTTTGAGCAGATTGAGTTTCTGGAGCATCACATTTGTGGGGTCAATTAAACGCTCAAAATGGCCAGAAAAAGAGAACTTTCATCTGAAACGTGACCGTCTATTCTTGTTCTTAGAAATGAAGGCTATTCCACAAAATTGTTTGGGTGACCCCAAACTTTTGAACGGTAGTGTAACTACACGGTTAATGCTTTCCAGCCTGGCGAAGCTTAACAATGCTGTTGCTAACGACGCCATTGAAGCTAACTTAGCTACGGGACTTCACAGAGGTATGCTAAAAACATTAGCTATCCACCTACACCAGCCAGCCCTCATCTGCTCATCAACACCCGTGCTCACCTGCGTTCCAGCGATCGATGGAGCGACGAAGGACTTCACCCGATCATCCGTGCGGTTGGCGGCTAGGGTCGGATAGCGCGTCTGCTATCCAAGTCAAAGTCCTCCTGGTTGTGTTGCTGCAGCCAGCCGCTAATACACCGATCCCACCTACAGCTTTCTTCTTTGCAGTCTTCATTGTTCATTAAACAAATTGCAAAAGATTCACCAACACAGATGTCCAGAATACTGTGGAATTTTGCGATGAAAACAGAGCTTTTTGTATTGGATACAATGGTGTCCGAATACTTCCGTTTCAACCATTGACGTCACGCGCCTACGTCATCATACAAAGACATTTTCAACCGGAATTTGCGCGGGAAATTTAAAATTGCACTTTATAAGTTAACCCGGCCGTATTGGCATGTGTTGCAATGTTAAGAATTCATCATTGATATATAAACTATCAGACTGCGTGGTCGGTAGTAGTGGGTTTCAGTAGGCCTTTAAATAACATCAAAATCTCTAAGGAATATGTGATTTTATAAATTTTTGGTTGTGAAGTTAATCAATGCATAATAATTGTGAAACCATGATTATAGCATAGAAATAATAGTAGCCAGACTGCAAAACCCTGCGAACAGAGGCATCCAAAACTGCATGCAAGTTCACGGCAAAATACATTAACCCTAAAATTTGATACTTTGACACGAGTATCCAAAATTGTAACAACATTTATAAGTCAGAAAAGACAAAATTCATCATAGATCCTGTAAGCTTTTGTACTCACAGTCCCACAGAATCACGCTGGAAACAGTTGCGCAGAGTTGACAGGGTTTAATAATGTTCTCTTTTTTTGGTTTTCAATATATATGAGGAATTGACTTTTCAGTCCCTTCGCTCCTTCCTCCTCTCCTGCACCCGGCCGCTCACTGTTAAAGACAACAGATGATCAGTCTAACACGTACCACCTGCGTAAACTAATCATCTGCCAGCCGTGTCTCTCAGTCAGCCCATGCCACGCCCCTGTCTGATGGACAGGGGGGCTGACCTTTACTCCAACAGTGCGCTGATCGCAACCCTCTCCCACATACCTCCACCGCCAGACTTAGGCCGGGACATCGTCCGGCCGCGCCTACTCCCCCCCGCATGAGAGCAGGAGAGGAAGTCCGCCACGGCCATCTGCACCCCCGGCCTATGGATCACTCTGAAATGGTAGGGTTGTAAAGCGAGATACCAACGGGTGATCCGCGCATTGGCATCTTTCATGCGGTGGAGCCACTGGAGAGGCCTGTGGTCCGAGCAGAGGCTGAACGGGCGTCCCAGCAGGTAGTACCGGAGGGCACCGACCGCCCACCGGATGGCGAGGCACTCCCTCTCCACCGTGCTGTACCGGCTTTCTCGTTCTGATAGTTTCCTGCTGATGTACAGCACGGGGCGGTCGTTGCCCTCCTTCTGCTGGGATAAAACAGCTCCCAGCCCTCTGCCCGACGCGTCCACCTGCAAAAAAAATTGGAGGGAAAAATCAGGCATGTGCAATACCGGCTCCTCGCAAAGTGCTTTCCTCACCTTCTCGAATGCCTGCTGGCACTGCTCCGTCCACTGGACCAGATCTGGAGCACCTTTTCGGGTGAGGTCAGTTAGTGGGCTGGTCAGGTCCGCAAACCGGGGAATGAACCTCCGGAAGTAGCCCACCAGCCCTAAAAACTGCCTCACCTCCTTTTTCGTCTTCGGCGTCGGGCAGGCCGCAACTGCTGCGGTTTTGTCTATCTGAGGCCGCACCTGACCTTCCCCCAAGTGGTACCCCAGATACTGTACCTCCCTCCGGCCAACCGCACACTTCGCCGGGTTGGCGGTGAGCCCCGCCCGCCTCAGGGACTCGAGTACCGCTCCCACCCTCTGCACATGCTCCGCCCAGTTGTTCCCCTAGATGATGACATCATCCAGATAGGCGGCAGCATATGCCGCGTGGGGACGCAGCACCCGGTCCATGAGTCTCTGAAATGTGGCAGGCGCACCGAAAAAGCCGAACGGAAGGGTCACAAATTGGTATAAACCTTCCGGAGTGGAGAATGCCGTTTTTTCCTTAGACTCTGGAGATAAGGGAATCTGCCAGTAGCCCTTAGTTAAATCCAGTGTCGTGAAAAAACGAGCAGTGCCTAACCGGTCCAGGAGCTCGTCGACCCGGGGCATCGGGTAGGCGTCAAAACGTGACACAGCATTTACCTTGCGGTAGTCCACACAGAACCGCACAGACCCATCTTTCTTCCCTACCAGAACTATGGGGCTGCACCATGCACTGTGTTACTCCTCTATTACCCCCAATTCCAGCATTGCTTTTAATTCCTCCCGAACTACTTGGCGCTTGTGTTCGGGAAGCCTATAGGGCCGAGACCTCACCGTCACGCCTGGGTTGGTCTCTATGTGATGCTGGGTGAGGTTCGTGCGGCCTGGCAGGGGGGAGAACACGTCAGCAAAATGTTGCTGCAAATTGGCCACATCTGCTTTCTGTGACGGCGTCAGATGATTATCACAGCGGAGAGGGAAGGGCCGGGGGGAGGGGGGAACCTCCGGCCCCAGCTCCTCGCTCTCCGCTATCGCCGTCACCATGGAGACAGGCTCCGCTTCCCTCCAACCTTTTAGTAGGTTGAGGTGGTATATTTGTGTCGCCCCGCCCCGGTCAGCCCGCCGAACCTCATAATCCACGTCACCTACTCGTCGTGTAACCACAAACGGTCCTTGCCACTTGGCGAGTAATTTGGAGCTGGATGTTGGGAGTAATACAAGTACTTTCTCTCCCGGTGAAAATTGTCTGAGTTGTGTCCCCCTGTTATACAGGCGCTGCTGACGTTCTTGGGCTTGGAGCAAATTCTCACGTGACAAGTGCCCCAATGTGTGGAGTTTTGCTCTCAGGTCCATGACGTACTGAATTTCGTTTTTACTGGGGCTTGGACCTTCCTCCCAGCTTTCTTTAACTAGGTCCAGTACCCCTCGCGGCTTCCTGCCGAACAACAGCTCAAATGGAGAAAATCCTGTTGAGGCCTGAGGAACCTCCCGCACTGCAAATAACAGGGGATCCAACCATTTATGCCAATTTGGTTTGTCCTCGTGTACGAACTTCCGGATCATGGGTTTCAAGGTTCTATTCAACCGCTCCATCAGTCTGTGGGTGGTAAACGCTGGTCCGAATGGATTTGATCCCCAATAATCCGTACAGCTCCTTTAATGTGCGTGACATAAAGGACGTGCCCTGGTCAGTCAAAATCTCTTTCGGGATTCCAACTCGGGAGATAACTTGAAACAGTGCCTGCGCTACACTCTTTGCAGAGATGGAGCGCAGCGGCACTGCTTCGGGATAGCGCGTTGCGTAATCCACCAGGACTAGCGCAAAGCGATATCCCTGGGTGCTCGGATGAAATGGTCCGACGAGGTCCATGCCAATTCGCTCAAATGGGACCTCTATGAGTGGTAATGGCCGCAAAGGGGCTCTAGGGGTGGCCGCTGGGTTGACTAGTTGACAGTCCGGGCAAGCCGCGCACCAGCGGCGCACATCTGCCCGAATGCCTAGCCAATAGAACCGGACCATTATCCGATTGAGTGTTTTATCATACCCCATGTGACCGGCCATCGGGTTAAAATGTGCCGCCTTGAAAATCATTTCCCGACGGCTTTTTGGCACCAACAATTGGGTGATTTCCACCCCTGTCTGAGTGTCACGACTCACTCTGTATAATCTGTCCCTAATCAATGCAAAGTGAGGGAAATCCCGCGCTATCCCCGGGCGAACCCGCTGCCCATCAATTGTTATCACTTGGTCCCAGGTCGCGCGCAGAGTTTCATCCCGAGACTGCTCGAGTGGAAAATCATCCATGGGGCGCCATTGGGGAACCGGGGAAACCTCCTGCGAAGCCCCCGCCGGCTCCCCTACCCCCTGCCCCCCGGCAGCGTCGGATAATCTCGCGTCGCCGATGAGAACAGCGCGGCTATCCCCTTTTCCTACCGGTCGTGAACGCACCCCTGCGCACTGCTTTATTAACCCGTTAAATCCCACCCAATTGGTTCCCAAGATTAAGGGGTGCGCCAGGCGCGAACTTACAGCCACCTTAACACTATGTTTTTCCTCCTTGAAAAAAATTTCCACCGGCACGATAGGGTACTCGTGAATATCCCCATGCACACATTTAACCCGCACCCGTGTAACCTTTCTCAACGCCCCGGGTCGAACCAGATTCTGGTGGATCATGGACTGCTCGCAGCCCGAATCCACCATCGCCCGGTGTGTACTCCCTTGTATCCTTACCGGTACATAGTAAGTCTCTCCTGTTCCGGGGGAGGGCGCCGCAGGGTCGACGACCCGGATCACCTGTCCCACCTCCATGCTCGGACATTCCCGCTGCAGGTGTCCGATCCGCCCACACCTCCAGCACGCCTGCCCAGGCACTCAAGGAGCCATTTGCGGGGGAAACGCAGCGTCAGTAGCGGCCGGGGTCTGAGGAGGAGAAAAAACAGTCTGATTATTCCGTAGCCTAGGCCACTGCTGGGTTTCCTCGGCCGGCGGCGCGCGCATCCTACGCGGCGCTGGAACTGGACGCTCCACCGCCTCCGCGGACTTCTCCTTTTTTTTTTCGCGGTGCACCGCCAGATGGTCCTCCGCTAACGCCACCGCTGCTGCCAAGTCCTGAGGACGGTGATAACGGACCCACGCCGAGGTCCGTGCCGGGATCGCCTCCATAAATTGCTCCAAAATGATTTGTTCCAGTACTTCCTGGATTTTCCCGGGTTGCAGCCATCTCGTCGCCGCATCTCTTAGTTGCTGGCCCAGGGCGAAAGGCCGCTCCTCCGGGCCGAGCCGCATTGCCCGGAACTGGCGCCTGTGATCCTCTTTGGAACCTCCCGTCCGGTCCAGTACCGCACGTCTCACGTCCCGGTACCTCACCCGGGAATCTGGTGGTAGGCTGAGTGCCGCCCGCTGAGCTTTTCCCGCCAGCAGCGGTAGCAGCCGTACTGCCCATTCTTCCTCGGGCCACGCGCATGCTCCCGCCGTGGCCTCGAACATGTCCAAAAAAGTCTGCGGGTCCTCTGTCTCCGCCATCCTGTGCATCCCTACGGCCGCCAATGATGGTTTTGCTGCCGCGGGTGCCCCTGCTCCGGTCCTCTCTGTTAAGGCTCGCAGGATTTGGTTCTGCTGGGCGATTTGTCCCTGCATGGCTTCCATCTGCCGGTGATTGGCCGTGGACACTTCCGCCAACAGCTGTCCTAATGCCTCTATCGGGCTAGGTGTCGACATTGTTCCCCTTTTTTTTTTTTTTTTTTTTTTGATTGGGCGCCAAATGTAAGCTTTTATACTCACAGTCCCACAGAATCACGCTGGAAACAGTTGCGCAGAGTTGACAGGGTTTAATAATGTTCTCTTTTTTTGGTTTTCAATATATATACAGAATTGACTTTTCAGTCCCTTCGCTCCTTCCTCCTCTCCTGCACCCGGCCGCTCACTGTTAAAGACAACAGATGATCAGTCTAACACGTACCACCTGCGTAAACTAATCATCTGCCAGCCGTGTCTCTCAGTCAGCCCATGCCACGCCCCTGTCTGATGGACAGGGGCGCTGACCTTTACTCCAACAGTGCGCTGATCACAACCCTCTCCCACAGATCCCCTTTAGGAATCTGCTGCACAAATGTTAGTCTCTTCCACGTTCTTTTGAACTGAACTTCTGGGCTGGTCTACTGTCATTCCGGGGCCGGATTTGGACCGCAGGCCACAAGTGGTATACCAGTAGATAGCACTGCACTAGGCTGTTTAAATGACAAAGTAGCTGCGGGCATCATCTTGACCTTTGACAGAGAGCTGAAAGAGAATTTATTGCATTTCATAATAAAATATTACTCTTTATTGTGTATATAAAATGCTAATGAGACAATGGGATTGTTGTGTTGAGCCGCCACTGCTATAAATGCTGCATTAACTTGAGTTATTTTTAACGTGGTTCCAAAAGAAGGAACTTTGGTGTGTCACCTAACCTTTATGTTTGCAATGCACTCACAGCACCCCCTCTTGGTGATGCGGTTATGGTACAATTATCAGTAACTAGTCCATGTATAAACAGCAGTAAAACATACACTTGGTTGAAAAAAATGATTTAAAATAAATTATTTGAATATTTTGAGTAAAGACCATGTCAGTCTGAAACAACTGCTAAAGACAGCTGATGCATATCAACTTGTTAAGTGAGTGTGTCCAAAGTTTTGTATCTGAAATTAAATTAATTCATTTTTAAGATATAATGTGAGATGTTACATTCATTTGTTTGGCCACCTACAACACAAAGCTAGAATGTTGACGTTTTTCTTTATATACCTAACATTATTCTATATTAGTTTGAGTTGGCTTCCTGAATGTACTAAAGTATCAACACTTTAATGTTTCTGCATACGTCCTTCGGTAGAAACATTTTGGACTGTCATGTGCCAAAGTGATTTTCTTGTGTCACGTAATACGTGTCCTGTGTGTGAATCACTTAGTTTGTTGCCAGGTGTGCTGAGCAGGTGTCTTGATGAGTGTGTTTCTGCAGGACGGCAGCGGAGCCCTCCAGCGTAGCGGCTCTCTGGGCAAGCTCAGAGATGTCCTGCGTCGTAGCAGCGAGCTGCTGGTCAAGAAACTGCAGGGCAACGGACCTCCTGAACCTCGTAGCACCAAGTAAGAGCTGCACACAGAAAGTCAGTTTTGAACACTCTCCCAGTGGAATTCTTTGAGCAAATGTCATCTTGAATGTGAACATTGTTTGTCCACCAGCATGAAGCGAGCTGCGTCTTTGAACTATCTGAACAAGACAGGTGAAGAGGCTTTCCAGGTGAGTGGCCATGTTTACTACAGTATGTTGCATTGTGTTTCAACTAGGTCTGTCAAAGTTTTAACGCAATAATAACGCGTTAACTATAAGTTATTTTAACGGCGCATGCGTCCTGACTCCTTTTTGACCCTTGGTGCATTCCGTAGCGTGGCAAATGTAATGGCTTTCTGTTACTGTTGAGCCACAAGGGGGAAAATAGTAAGCAGAAATGCACAAAGAAAACGGTACATTATGGAATCCCAGATCTAAAACCATGGTAAGGTGTTCTCCCGACAAGACTATTTTATTTTCGATTGACTTCGAAGACGACTTCATTGGAGCAAAAGCGTACTGGCGCACTTTGCCACTTGCAGAGAAGTGGCGCTTTACTTCCATGATTGGACTACCATTCAGTGCATTGAGAGCATAACATGGAGATTGTTACCCTGACTGCTTTAGTAAGATGGAATAAAAGCTCAGGATAAAAGAAACCCCATAGGCAGGAAGTCTAGAGTCATTTTTTTCTCAGAAACTTTTACGCCGTCAAAACACCTCTTCTTATACCAATCGCACAATTCTGGCTTCAAAAATAATAGCGCTATGTGTCACGTCTGGTTTTAACTACATAACAAAATTTAAACTCGTCTTACATTACGAGCATGCTTTGTCAAAGATGTTTTGTTATGTAGTCTGCGATATTTCTACCAAGATAAATATTTTCTGGCAGATAGAAATTAAATGTATATTTTTTTATAACCTGTTCTGATTGATAGTCCACAATTACAGATTGTTTAGCAGGCTGAATATTACATTTTGATAATAAATAGAGAAAGTTAAAACATTGTCATGCAGCGACATTAGGACCATTAACTTGTACATGAATTGATTTATGTGGACCCCGACTTAAACAAGTTGAAAAACTTATTCGGGTGTTACCATTTAGTGGTCAATTGTACGGAATATGTACCGAACTGTGCAATCTACTAATAAAAGTTTCAATCAATTCAATTCTCCAGATTCTCTGAACCCTTTGATGATATTACGGACTAGGGATGTCCGATAATGGCTTTTTGCCGATATCCGATATTCCGATATTGTCCAACTTTTTAATTACCGATACCGATATCAACCGATATATGCAGTCGTGGAATTAACACATTATTATGCCTAATTTGGACAACCATGTATGGTGAAGATAAGGTACTTTAAAAAAAAAATAAAATAAATAAGATAACTAAATTAAAAACATTTTCTTGAATAAAAAAGAAAGTAAAACAATATAAAAACAGTTACATAGAAACTAGTAATTAATGAAAATGAATAAAATTAACTGTTAAAGGTTAGTACTATTAGTGGACCAGCAGCACGCACAATCATGTGTGCTTACAGACTGTATTCCTTGCAGACTGTATTGATATATATTGATATATAATGTAGGAACCAGAATATTGATAACAGAAAGAAATGGGGGGAGGGAGGTTTTTTGGGTTGGTGCACTAATTGTAAGTGTATCTTGTGTTTTTTATGTTGATTTAATAAAAAATAAACCCCCCAAAAAACCCGATACAGATAATAAAAAAACCGATACCGATAATTTCCGATATTACATTTTAACGCATTTATCGACATCCCTATTACGGACCGTAGATGGTGAAATCCCTGAATTCTTTGCAATAGCTGGTTGAGAAAGGTTTTTCTTAAACTGTTCAACAATTTGCTCACGCATTTGTTGACAAAGTGGTGACCCTCGCCCCATCCTTGTTTGTGAATGACTGAGCATTTCATGGAATCTACTTTTATACCCAATCATGGCACCCACCTGTTCCCAATTTGCCTGTTCACCTGTGGGATGTTCCAAATAAGTGTTTGATGAGCATTCCTCAACTTTATCAGTATTTATTGCCACCTTTCCCAACTTCTTTGTCACCTGTTGCAGCCATGAAATTCTAAAGTTAATGATTATTTGCAAAAAAAAAAAGTTTATCAGTTTGAACATCAAATATGTTGTCTTTGTAGCATATTCAATTGAATATGGGTTGAAAATGATTTGCAAATCATTGTATTCCGTTTATATTTACATCTAACACAATTTCCCAACTCATATGGAAACGGGGTTTGTAATATGCAACTATAATTATTTTATACTTATATTGAAAAGATCATATTATTGCAATATTGTTCAATTAAGGACATGTATTTCTAACTTGTGTGCTATTGTGTGCTTAGCTGATGGTTAGCTCCTAGTAGCCTAACATGTTTTTCTTTTGTAAATGACTTCACTAAAATACAAGAAAAGACCAACAGGAGGACATTAGATGTTGACTGGCTGCCCAACTTTGCACAAGTAAAAACGCTGCAAGACTGCTCGCATCAGAGCTTATATTGGAGATTTTTGGTGATAGTCGATATCATTCAATACATGTCTTTTGCTGATACTGGACTAATATCAATATCAGATAGGAACACCCCTACTTATTTGTGAACCATTTACCAATATAAAAATATAACGGTATAGGAAAATATAATGATATCAACAAAATGACAAGTATTCCCCAAAACCCTCCTATCTCTGTGAACAATATATAAATGTGTACAACATATTTCAACCACACAACAAAAAACACCTCTGGAAAATGAACGTAGTAGAGAACTGAAAAGTATCGATCTTGTCACGCTAGCATTGACCCGATACTAGCCAGGTATCGATATTTAGATTGATCCGCCAACCTCTAATAACAAAATTCCTATTTGTGTGGCAGACACGGGGAAGCAATAATTTGAGGGTACACCGAGGCCTCAGCTCCAGCACCACCAACCTGTACTCGGGAAACTGAGATGGACTTCCAAGTGGACCTCATCAGCGACACTCCTAAGTGGAACCTTCTGGGCCTGCCAACGTTGGGGACCCAAAGATGTTTCCTTTTGAAACTCCAAAGACCTTTTTGAAGTTGTTATACTGTGTTCATACATGGGGGATGATTGTCTTGTAACAGTGCCTGTCATCCCTTGTTTTATTCCATGCTTGATCACTGTGCACTTTGATTAAGTGAAGAGGCCATGACATTACTTGATGAACTAGTGCATTTCTCCTTGTCTCTTTTCCCTCTAGTGTCTCGTGCCATTTTTAACAGTGCTGATTTTTATTTCTATGTGAAAAATAATTGTAGATTTTACTTCTCTCAGTAGAAACGAGCTTCGTAGAATTGTTGCTATGATTGTTAATATGTGGCATTTTAACAGTTGCCTGTTGAGATACTGTACATATTTGGGGGATGGGGTTAAAGCTTTGGGATACAGGGTGAATGATATCCGACTGTCATCATGTGACTCACGGCTAGAAAAAATAATGATGTATCCTAGAAGAATCGGCTGCTATTTTAGCATCTTGTAGCTTAGAGTTTGTGTCCTGCTGCGACAACACACACAACTCATTTAGTTTAACTTGATAGAGCAATGTACATAAAAGATGTACAGTATATGGTTATTCAGCATGTGCTTCCCTGAATGATCTCCGGTGCCATGTATGTATGTAGGCTTAGTATAGTGATTCATTATTTTAATGTTTACACTAATGAGAATGTGATGCATGTTTATTTAGGTCTCCACAATGTGAGTGTCATCAATTTGCACATCTCAAAGACATTTTGTTTGGGTTTTATTTTTAGCAAAGCTCCCAAAAGAACTACAAAGCCAGGTAATTGTTTTGATGTGTTTTTCCCTTTTGATTTACTTTTTCTTAACTCTTAAGAAAAAAAATTGGAATATGTCTACAAACCGTACTATTAATTAATCAGGGGCTACACAGTAATGGGACATTCTCTTTCAGTTGATTGCTTCTAATTAAATGTAAGAATGTTGACAGAATAAAATACTCAACATTATTAGACATTTTGTGTTTTGTCGTGACTCACGACTCCTTACACAGCATTATGCACTGGATATGAATTTTCTTCACAATATAAATAGCAAAAGCAAAATAACGTCCTACCGAGTTGATAGAAAATACCAATGTAATCAGTCATATAGAGCGCAGTTTACATCACGTTGCTATTTGTTGTAACATTGCAATACTTTTACCATACGATATAATTGCATCTGACAATTTTTTTATTAAGTTCACAATATTTTGAAGTTGGTGCTTGAGCGTGTTAATTAAACTTGTGTGCAGCGTGAACGTAATCACGTTGTACCAGCAGGTGGCAGTGTTGTCTCTTTAATGACGCTCACCACTAGCCATGTGGCCTAAATGAAATCTATCGGCAAGTAAGCACATGAAAACGAACGATTGATGTTATAATACTTAAAAAAATATATAACAGACAATTTGTATTAGTTTTATTCCTGACTGAAAGCTTATCATGTGAACTAAAACCGCAAAGAACTATACTAAAATTAAAGTAAGGGAATGTGCTGAAACAGTAATTTAAAACATTTCTAGCTTGTATTTATGTAATATAGTAAGTCAGATATGATGTATATAAATGCTATCTTTTATGCTTTAATATTCGATGAAAACTGACGTGCTGTCAGGGGAGGCAAGTGAGGCAGTGCCTCGCCTTGCCACCAGGCGGGTGTAAAAGCTTAACCATGAGATGTTCAAAAAACAAAATAACAAAATAAATAAGTTTGAATATTTCTCTGTTGGTCTAGGCTTTCTATCTGGTTTTGGTGTGGTTCCTGTATATTTTGATCATTTTCATGGTCAAAATCGCGGAAATTCCGTGTTTCCTGATGAAAATACGCAGCAGACGAAAAGTGAGGCAGACACAGGTGGTGCTTCCACGGCTACACACTTGATTGATTGATTGAGACTTTTATTAGTAGATTGCACAGTACAGTACATATTCCGTACAACTAACCACTAAATGGTAACACCCGAATAAGTTTTTCAACTTGTTGAAGTCGGGGTCCACGTTAATCAATTCATGGTATAAGTTGAGCGTGTGCGTGCGAGGGGGCGTGTGCTTGTTGCCTCATGGCCTGCCTCAAGGCAGGCCATGAGGCAGCAAGTACCTCTGCCTCACAGTAGGGGGCGATATATTGTGGACTTGGCAGTTCAATGCCTCAGCAGTACTCTGACTCGCCAAGTGGGGGCGCTCAAGCTAGCAGACACATGTCTCTCCAGCGGAAGCCAGCCTTTTTTCTTTCTTTTTTTAACTGTATAACAAACATGTCATTTTTATTACAGCAAGCCAGCGTTTGTGGGTGTTTTTGTCATATACAAAAATGTTGTTTTATTGCTTGGAATGAAATTGAATTAAATGAACGGGTCTGCCAGAATGGAGGATTTTATACTGTATTCAAGATTAAATACTTCTCTAAACTGGACTTTAAGACAAAATAAATATGATCATACAAAGTACGTTTTCATGGAGGATGGCTATTGCTGCTTCAGATACAAATACAGAAAGGTACGATGCACTCACAATACTTGATTTATTTTTATTAAGAGCAAATGGGACCAAAAAGTATTTAATAACTTTATCAAATACTTTTTGGACCCATTCACGTTTTATGAAAGCGAATTACTCCCTTCTTTTTCCTGTTATTCTAAAGTGCAACCTAAATCAATAATGATTAGAGCTGCACATATGAATTTAAGTTTTAAAAAAAAAGAAGAAGAAAAAACTCCAAAATTATCTATGCCTCACCTGATTTAGTTTAGTTCACCGCACGTTGGATGAAACCCTAGTAAAGTACTGTTGTGAATTGTGTGCGACTATTATTTTGAAACTCCAAACAGGAAAAGGAATTGTCTTACTAGTGATGGGTTGTCGTGTAGTAGAAACACTGTGAGTGGGTGGAAGCCAACTTGGAAACAACACGGAGTGAAAGTCCCTCTCGCTCCGTGCTCAAGTGACTCGGTGGTCAGCCCCCCTTGACCAGACAGGAGGTAACTGCTGTTAATGAACCACGGCGGCCTGAGTTCACTACTACTCTTTTTTGGGGGGGGTCGATTCAAACTTTCGGCGCGTCTTCGTGTGTCGTACTCCAAATAGTGTGCCCTAGCCGGCCTGAGTGTGCTCTGACCCACCTGAGGACCAAGCGACCGGACCGCATGTGTCCGTCTTCTTCCCGCTTGTCGTTCTTCTTGAAGACCAGGTGAGATCCACGCCTGGAACCTGCCGGTTTCGTTCTCTTCGACGCTCCCTCCCCGCGTAAGACTCTCCTGTAGCCGAAGAGCTGCCGACCTCCAGGACCGCCATGGATCTAACGAGAGTGGCCGAGGATCGACGGGGAGAAAGCGGGAGAAAACTACGACTGGGTCCGCTGTGCGCCGTCGCTATCATCAGCCTCCAAGGTTGGTACTTTAAATACTACAGTACCGATTCATTGTGAACTAAAATACTGGACAATAATGCACTAGCATCACGTAAAGTTTAGTTTAGGTAATTAATATAATCCTTTACAGTTAACACCTCTGAGAAGCTTATACTGTATTTTCAACAATGGGAACACTTTTAGAAATCAGTGCTTGCAATAATCACCATGTGCCAAACTCTAATTTAAAGTTATTTTCAATGCAGTATGTTTGGGGGAGGGGTGTTTGCTCCATCTTTCTGAAAGTGAATCCTCTGGTTGTGCCATTAAAATGGAAGATACTTTTGTTTAGACCAGGGATGCCCAAAGTACAGCCAGTGGGCCAAATTTGGCCCATTTTGTAATTTTGTTTGGCCTGCCAAAGGGTCCATCCATCCATTTTCTACCACTTGTCCCTTACGGGGTTGCGGGGGGTGCTGGAGCCTATCTCAGCTGCACGGGGGGTAGGCAGGGGTACACCCTGGACAAGTCGCCACCTCATCGCAGGGCCAACCAACACAGATAGACAGACAACATTCACACTCACATTCAAACACTAGGGCCAATTTAGTGTTGCCAATCAACCTATCCCCAGGTGCATGTCTTTAGAGGTGGGAGGAAGCCGGAGTACCCGGAGGGAACCCATGCAGTCACGTGGAGAACATGCAAACTCCACACAGAAAGATCCCGAGCCCGGAATTGAACTCAGGACCTTCGTATTGTGAGGCACATGCACTAACCCCTGTGTGAATTTATTACATATTCATACTGACCTCTACACAATCGTTGATGGCATGTCCGCAAGGCTACACTGCAAAAAAGTTAGTAGATTTTAGGGTAAATGTTGTTCAGTCGCCGAATTGTGCAATAAAATTGTCACTGGTACCAACTTTCCATTTATAGTAATGTATTGTTAAAGCAACAGACATAGATTTTACGGCAAAAAAGAAGCAGCTCAGTCACCAGAATTTTGCGATAACAAAAACAGTGGTACTGATTTTCAATTTACTATAAGGCACCGTCAAAAAAATGACAAAAAACTGGCAGCTCAGCCGCCAAAATTTTACAATAAAAATAACAATATTATCATTTATCAATTTACACTAATGCACTAAATTGGCCCTAGAGTGTGAATGTTGTCTGTCTATCTGTGTTGGCCCTGCGATGAGGTGGCGACTTGTCCAGGGTGTACCCCGCCTTCCGCCCGAATGCAGCTGAGATAGGCTCCGCCCCGCGACCCCGAAAGGGACAAGCAGTAGAAAATGGATGGATGGGCACTGTAAAATGCCATACATTTTACAGTAAAACTGTCCATTCAGTCACTAGAATTTTAACACAAAAACACTAGTGGTACAGTTTTTCAATTTACAGTAATTTGTTGTAAAAAAAACCCCCTAAGTGTCACGGTAAAATTCTGGTGACTGAGCTATCAGTTTTTTGTTTGTTTTTTTACCATAAAATCTTTTTATTTTTTTTACAGGCTAACTAGTTGCTATCTATTGATAGAACTCTTCTGTCTTATATTTATATATGGCGGTATAAAGCTAAATTCCTCACTCGCGGTGCTGTTGCATCGTAAAAGTCGCTGTTTGGCCCGTGGGCCACTGGCACATTTTCACTTTGGCCCTTGGAGGCAAAACGTTTGGGCACTCCTAATTTACACACTAATAGAATTTTAAAGATACCTTTACGCTTGCTGAGTTCAGTTCGGTTAAACATAAATCTGGTGCTTAGGTACTACTATCGCTGTTCAATAGCGCAATCAACCGAACCATAATGTAGGCCTGGGCCGATGATCCATTTTACTTGACAATATTTTGTCCCAAAAACTATTGCTGATAAACTATATTATTGTCAGCATTATTTGAGATCAAATTAAGCACTAATGTAATCATAATATGTATTAATGTTTAAAATAAAAAATCCTGTCAAATGCAATAAACTGTGATTTCTCATTTGTGTTTTTACCATCGTAAATAATAAGGTCAATAACTTTTAATTATTCTCAAAAGGTAGACAATAAAAATAGAATTAACTCTCAATCTCTGTTAGGGAAAAATGTACTTCAATAAATATTTAACATTTTAAAGTGCAGTCTTTTATCTAGTTGGAAAAACTAGGTTGAGTGTTTTTTTTTTTCACTTTCTATCACTTTCCAACAAATTAGGCAAACTGACTAGTTTGTCCATGTTTATGGGCTCATTTTGAAGCCGAAATACTCCCACACTGGTCATCTGGCTTTGTATTATTATTATTTGTTTCTCCTAGTTTTTGTTACCTCGCAGGGCTTTTCACTACCAAGTAAAAACGAGGCTCCGTGCATCCGTGTGTGCATGAATCTAGTGATCCTTCCTCAGCCCACCGAGACAAATATGTGGCCATATTTAAAGTTTCGGGCACTACATGCTGTCTGGATTTTTTAATTTTTTAATTAGTTACATTCATTAGTTAATAGAAGCAACAGAACATAAATCGTTTGTTTCTGATCGATTTATTCAATCTAGCCAATTAATCATTGCAGCCCTATTTTCAAATGTAATCACGTAATAAGTCACAAAAGCTGCCCAATCATGTCCATACTCAATGCATTTTACATTTTACTTTTTGGTCGATGACAAAAATACCAGTGTGAACACCACACAAACACTATGAAAATACTCATTAGCCAAATAGACAGACAGATATGGTGTGGAATATGGATGGATAGTTGTCATGGTAAGCAAAGTAATGCAGGATGGGAGCACACTTTCCCATGCATCGCAGAACTCAGCCTCACTGGGACTTTAATGTATTCTCAATGCTACTCTTCCATTCTCTCATGACACACGAGAGACGCCATTTCTCATGATCGTATTCATAATGCCGTTTGCATGACAGTCTCCCAGCCAACTCATATGCCGAATGGCATTCGAGTGACTCGTCCTTGGTTATGAAAAGATAACACAAACCACAGCTATAATTTTATGGAAGCAATGGTGCTATTTGTTTTCAACATGCTTCACAAGTTTCATGACTGAACATCACAGTCACACTCGATATGTCCGAAAAGGAGAAGGAAGAAGCAGAGCTTATTTAAGAAAAAACGATAAATCCGCTTTGTATTAAAATGGTCGATTTGATCAGATCCTCGCGTGAGCGTTAAACACCAGGCCTCGTGTTTGCATTAGGCGGCGACGCACAGCCGCGGTCGTCAGAATGACTGAAAGTGTCCTCTGAATTGAAGTATGCCTGCATGCTGCCCCAGCAGCCTCCTCATGGTGCCCACTTTGGGATGAATGTGTGCTCTGTGTGCAGGCAGCAGGGGAGTCGGCGGCTGCTCCGGGTTTGTGTTTATAGGATGCATGAATAGAGCCAAGCCAGGTACCGCCATGACAGCCAGGGTTTTTATTTTTTTGCTCACTTCAGGAATGTACTTTTTTTTTTCTTTTTAAGGGCTCCTTTAATGTGTAAAAGCTAAAAGAGCAGACATGGCATTTAAACCGAGCGTCCTCATCGGCAACACTATGTACCGGTCTACTGACCTTCTAAAGGGAGTTAATACTTACTTCTCATATTTGTACTTTTAGAAGATATACTTGCCTTTTTTTCTAGGTCGACCTGGTTTGGTGTTGACCACCAGAGTATTTTTTAATTTGTTTACTGTATTAGCTTAGAAACATATGTGCATTTTATTAGATACTCTGCATAATATTTGTGTACAGATTTTCAAGAAATACTTTCGTCCTTGCTGGTTTTATGTTGGGTTATGAGCAGTGTAACATGTGTCAGACACAATTTATACAACAAATGTTTTGTGGCAAGGTAGGATATGTAGTAAGGGTAGCACACATAATATTTGGTGCTAATATGGATTAGTTGATTGGCAACACTAAATTGGCCCTAGTGTGTGAATGTGAGTGTGAATGTTGTCTGTCTATCTGTGTTGGCCCTTCGATGAGGTGGCGACTTGTCCAGGGTGTACCCCGCCTTCTGCCCGAATGCAGCTGAGATAGGCTCCAGCACCCCCCGTGACCCCGAAAAGGACAAGCGGTAGAAAATAGATGGATGGATGGATGGATAAATAAAAGTACATATATGCTTTTTGTAGTTTTATTGTAAGATTAAATACTTTATTTATACCACATTGGGAAGATTCCACAGTTGCCGCACAACATGTAAATATTATATGAACAGGGCACACTGAATAAAAAATGAAATGAAAGCGTAAAGGGGTAGTAATGCAATAAAAGTAGGAAAATAATGAAAACACTAAAATAACACAGATATAGAGCATACATATTGTATGCCAGGTAAAATAGTATACAGGTTATTTACAAATATGTGTTATAAAGTCTTAGAGCTCCTTCCTGACATTGCAAGAATACATTTATTCTCATTGAGAAAAAAAAATAAGAATAACAAACAGATCTACACTTCTGTCATAACATATATCTGAGTATGTATTAGAATTGATACGAACCCATATTATTATTGATTTTGACATAATGCTGCCCTCGCTGAATAGATTATTCCCATAAACAATAATGTAAATCCAATTAATCTGTTCCAGGAGCCCCAACAATCTTAACACTAGACTAGACACATTTTATGGAGACTAATTATAGTTTTACATGCAGAAAACAACGTGAAATAAATATAAATGATGAATGTCATTGATAAAACTGTTCTGTATTTATTATATAAACTACATTTGATGAAACGATAAGTGGGTTTGTTATTGTGAGTATTCATGGATGTAATTATATATGTTATGTATCCTAGAATGATATACTAAATATTGTCATATAAGGTTAGTATGTACTGTATTGTTGATAAAGAATCAGATATCTGAGTGGTAAGGCAGGACATTATAACATTTTGCTCCTTCCTGCTCCTTTTTGGGCACTCTTAGTTTTTAATTTCTTTTAATGTTGCTATTGCTTTTTTCAGATTACAATATTGTATTGGATGTCCTATTTTGTTTGAATTATGTAAATGGAGAGTATTTTTGGTTTGCTGTGTTCAAAATAGTTAAATGAAATTAAAAAAAGAAATGATAAATGAACATTTGAATATCACTGTTACCTTTTATCGAAGACTCTTGTCGGTGAAGATGGTGATGAGAGGAGGGGAGGGTAAAGCCACACGGGCACCACCTCCATACTTTGCTCTGAGACTGTTACCAACGCGTACGGTTCTTTGTTTGGGCGCTTGATTCCAGGGAATGATTCGCGGGCAATCGGACTAGTTTGTAATGTCAGGCTTTACGATAACAAAAAACAGTATACCGGAACAGACCTTTCATTGAAAACTGAGTCCTACAAAAAATGGGGTACACTAAAAACGAGGCGTTGCTGTAGTCATAATTAAAATACTAGGAAATGTCCTGCAGCTGGCTGGTGGTCATCTTGGACATGGACATGTACTCAGAAATGCACTACATATAAATGGTTAAGCTTTATTGTCTACTTATAGTTAGTCAGGCAATGGATAAGCGAAGCGGGTTGCACTTGAGGAGCTGAGCGTGACAACAAAACAAAGCCTGAAATAGAGAGAACTTGCTGAATAGAGGTGAATAATAAGTTGCGTGCGTGCGTACGTGTGTGTGTGTGTGAGCATGCACATCACAAAGTTTTTTTGAGACCGGAGGAGGAATTCTCAAGGTCTTTCGTGTCTCCTTTCTATCATTTATCAAACAGTATTTATTTAAGTTCAGATGAAACTTTTTTGAACTCGAGTCTACTTCTTTCACACGGTTGATATGTGCAGTGTGCTCTCAGACCTTTTATGAGGGTCTTTTCCCAAGTGAGGATCCTCTTGCGCCCATTCCAAGGTTCCAATCATGACGGCCAGCTCACTTTGGGTTTCTTGTCATTCTGAAACTGATGCGTCCCTGTCCCCTCTTGTTTTTGGTCCTCTGTCCTCCAGGCTCTGACCTGGAAATCAATACAGGTCTTCCGTCTTTAAGGACGTTGAGGCTGGTTAAGTGATTTTCTTTGAAAGGGGTAATGGAGCCTGAAAGGCACAGTGTGTGTCCTTAACTTTTAATCAAACATGCTTGCATTTGGGCCCACGTTTGACCGAGTGGATATGTTACACTCGTGCTCACATCTTGCCTTCATTTAAAGACCTCCCGAGAGAAAGGCAGGTATGCACACATTTGGATTCACAAAGTCTAGTTTGCTTCTTTCTCACTTGTTTGACATCTACAATAAAATAATATGAGAGCCTCTATAAAAGTGAGTGTTCCATAAAAAACAATGGCTGACTATAAAATATTAGTGGATGATGGGACGTGCATGATTGTACGATGGCTAAAGTTTTCAAAGCTGTAACATTTCTGGCACATTTGTTCAAGAAGATAACATCTCTGTAGTCTCGGTGTGCAACAAAGCCAAATAAATGACTGCTAGCTCGCTTTAAATGATGATTACTGCACTAATGACCCGTGCTGCTGGCTCTTGATTTTGTGCTGGCTCTGGATCCTGTGGTTGTGATTAGATTCGGGGCCTTGTAGATCCCTCGTTCCTATGCGGTTGCGGGTCTATTTGGCCCTTGTTGTTGCCAGTCTTGTCTGGAAGGATCTCTGTTGTTTATTGACTCGGTGCCTGCTTGCAGCTCTGTCTCCTGTCTGGCCCGCACTCGTAGAGCCAAGCCAACCCTCCACCTCTGGCCACGGTGTAGTGTTGTTCGTCTTTTCTGCCTTATTTTTTCTTTGTTCTAGCTTTTCTACATCATTTGCAAGTATTTGCAACCATGCTTCAGCATTAGAGGTGGGAATCTTTGGGCACCTCACGATTAGATTACAATTACGATTCAGGAGCGATGATT
The DNA here is from genome assembly GCF_033978785.1 of Entelurus aequoreus. NCBI lineage: Eukaryota > Metazoa > Chordata > Actinopteri > Syngnathiformes > Syngnathidae > Entelurus > Entelurus aequoreus. The sequence goes on from NC_084739.1 coordinate 32,411,100, forward strand.
CGATTAAAAATCTATTATTGACATTTATTGATGGAAATGTGTCCAAAACTGTAACACTGGTCATTAGCTGGTCGGATCTCTCGGTGAGGTGGCTCGCTGCGGTCAGCCAAATTTTAGAACTGTCTGTATTACTTTATTTACAATAAATAAATCACTGATTATTGATGTTGACTAATTAATTTTACAATCGCCCATGTCTGAATTGCGATGCATCTAAACATTTATTATTTCCTCTACCTCTATTCAGCATTCTGTATTGTACTCCAGAGGAGATATGTACTGTAATTAAGCACAGTCCTGTTCTTCTTCATACTGCCAATACACATCTTTTTTTTTTTTTTTTTTTGACAAAACATTTTTTCAACACTCCTTCAACTAATGGAAATTATTTTCACATTTCCTACATTTATAACAATTATTGATCATCACCAATTTCATGTATTGTACAATTGAAGCATAATTGAGTGTACTACATCAGATCTGGGCAAATTAAGGTCCGGGGGCCGCATGCGGCCCGTTAAGCTTTTCAATCCGGCCCGCTGGACATTCCCCCAAAAATTTTTTAGATCTTAAAAGATGGAAACTGTAGCTGCCATTATGATGTGCAGTGATGTTTTCAAATGACCGTAAGTCTTGAACTATACAAAGTATTTCAATGATTGGAATCTGCACTTTTGCATTACCGTATTTTCCGCACCATAAGCCGCCCCGTGTTGTAAGCCGCACCTTCAATGAATGGTATATTTCAAAACTTTGTTTACCTATTAGCCGCCCCGTGTTATTAGCCGCACCTACGCTACGCTAAAGGGAATGTCAAAAAAACAGTCAGATAGGTCAGTCAAACTTTAATAATATATTACAAACCAGCGTTCTAACAACTCTGTTCACTCCCAAAATGTAATGTGCAAATGTGCAATTACAAAAATAGTAATACTCAAAATAGTGCAGAGCAATAGCAACATCAATAACTCAACGTTGCTCATACGTTAGTGTCACACAACACACAAAATAAACATTTAAAGCTCACTTTCTGAAATTATTACTCATCCACAAATCCCTCGAATTATTGTTCTTCGGTGTGCTTTACTTGTTTTTTGACACCATCTGTGATGTGGACGCGCATGCAGTCATAGATCAACAGGGACGGAGCTGCGTGAAAAAAGTCACCCGGTCTCTTCGCTCATTTTTTCTTCATCCATCCATCCCTTCGAGTTAGCTTTTATGATGACGCCGGCTGGAAAGTTCTCTTTTGGCAAGGTCTTCCTTTTGAATATCACCGTGGGTGGAAGTTTCTGGCCGTTAGCATGGCAAGCTAGAACCACGGTGAAGGACGACTTCTCATTCCCTGTAGTGCGAATATTCACCGTACGTGTTCCCATTGTATCCACAGTGCGGTTCACATGAATATCAAAAGTCAGTGGAACCTTGTACGCGTGTCTCTTAGTAGGAGACATTTTGTGGTCTTTACAGAAACACACAAATGAAATGAAACGTAATATCAGCGCGCTTCTTCTTCTACGGGGGCGGGTGCTCACCTTGGCGGTTGCTTACAGTAGAAGAAGAAGCGCTTCCTCTTCTATGGGGGCGGTTGCTTACCGTAGAAGAAGAAGCGCTTCCTCTTCTACGGGGAAAAAAGATGGCGGCTGTTTACCGTAGTTGCGAGACCTAAACTTTATGAAAATAAATATTAATATTAATCCATATGTAAGGCGCACCAGGTTATTAGCCGCGCTGTCAGCTTTTGGGAAAAATTGTGGTTTTTAGGTGCGGCTTATGGTGCGGAAAATACGGTATATACTAGTTACTCTAAGTCTAGTTAATTGAAGTCACAGCAGCTCAGACAAGGCACCAAGCAGTGTGGGCGTGGTTTGTTTCCTCAGAGTGTTTCCAAAGTGGCCAGCCTGAAATCTGGGTGTCAGGGACAGAGGCGGAAGGAGATTTTTACAACAAAGTTCTAAAATTCAGTGATATATCAGATTGTAGGTGTTTTTTTTTTTTTACCCTTCGCGTTCATATTTTGCTGTGTTTGTTGCATTTTTGCTGCGTTTCGCTTGATTGTAAATGTCAGTCGAGAGGGGGTGTGACATTCATATTTTGTCAATATTCAGTGTTTTATCGTTCATAGACAAAGGTACAATTCCATTCCATTTTTTAAGGCAGTCTGTCATAATATTTTTAGCATTCAATCAGACATTATTGTGAGTAACGGACGTGACTAGGAAGGTAGAAGGTGGGAATTGAACCCCAGTAATATATATATATATATATATATATATATATATATATATATATATATATATATATATATATATATATATATACATATATATATACCGGCCCCCAGACACTTTTTTTTTTTTTTAATTTGGCCCTCTGAATTAAAAATAATTGCCCAGGCCTGCACTACATGGTTACGTAATTATGATGGACAATATCCATCCATCCATTTTCTACCGCTTGTCCCTTTCGGGGTCGCGGGGGGTGTTGGAGCCTATATCAGCTGCATTCGGGCGGAAGGCGGGGTACACCCTAGACAAGTCGCCACCTCATCGCAGGGCCAACACAGATAGACAGACAACATTCACACTCACATTCACACACCAGGGCCAATTTAGTGTTGCCAATCAACCTATCCCCAGGTGCATGTCTTTGGAGGTGGGAGGAAGCCGGAGTACCTGGAGGGAACCCACGCAGTCACGGGGAGAACATGCAAACTCCACACAGAATGATCACAAGCCCGGGATTGAACTCAGGACCTTCGTATTGTGAGGCACATGCACTAACCCCTGTACTAGTGGTTACAGTGTCCGCCCTGAGATCGGTAGGTTGTGAGTTCAAACCCCGGCCGAGTCATACCAAAGACTATAAAAATGGGACCTATTACCTCCCTGCTTGGCACTCAGCATCAAGGGTTGGAATTGGGGGTTAAATCACCAAAAATGATTCCCGGGCGTGGCCACTGCTGCTGCTCACTGCTCCCCTCACTTCCCAGGTGGTGATCAAGGGTGATGGGTCAAATGCAGAGAATAATTTTGCCACACCTAGTGTGTGTGTGACAACCATTGGTACTTTAACTTTAACTTTAACCACCGTGCTGCCCTGCTGGACAATATATTGTCCCACAAATTGTCGATAAATGATGATATTATTGTCAGCATTATTTAGAAACCAAATTAAGCACTAATGTAACCATAATATGTAATACTCCTAATGCAAGTATTTATTTTCAAACGCAGTACATTTATATTTCTAATTAGTATTTCTTCTACCATTATAATTGTAAGGTAAATATGTTGTATTATATTTATATAAATAAACAAACAATGAAAATGAAATCAGCTCCCAGTCTAAGTTAGCAACAATTGAACTTCAATAAATATTGAACATGTTAAAGTGCAGTTTTTTACCCTCGTTGCAAAAACTGGGTCAGCTGTTTTTTTGGTTGGTTTGTTTTGCTGCTATAGTCCCACACCGCACATACAGCTTTGGGATCATATTTTTCCCCCTAATTTTTGTTACTTCTTACTAGCAAGTCAGGGCGACAAGCTGGCGGTCCGCCTGTGCCTACCGAGTCAAATATTGTGGATGACTGACAAAAGAATTCACTCTGTCATTGAATAAAATGCGCTCAGGTGCTGAGAGGGATGCAGTACTCTTGCACCCTGTTTGAAAACGAGAGACGAAAAAAACAAACACACACAGACATGGCAATTTATCGATGCTGGAAAAGTTACCTAGTACATATTTTTTTATTTTAGACAAATTAATTTATCCAATTTTTCCAATTATAGTACAATGGTACACACTTCTACATCAGAAATACGTTTTTATTCTGTTAATTGGTCACTTGCGTTATTATATATTACAATTACTTTACAATATAATCACTGTAAAGTTTTTTTTCTTCAGTTTGGGAGCATGATGTAGACAAAAGCTCTGAGTCTGTCTGCATAAAGCCAATTATTTCTAAAAGTAAATTATTGCATATTCTAATGTGTGGCGCACATTGAGACAATAATATGTTGATTGACAGTCTAAAAGTAACATGTCTTCCTTCACTCATTATTTTTGCAATTTTATGAATTTTATGTATAAAACATACAAATTGCAAATCGAATCACAATTTTGTAGAGAAATATCACAATTAGTTTTCCTCAAAATTGTGCAGCACTACTATGCAAATAAAATATTAGATCTATAGTTTATATTTTTACCGTCAAATTTTTGATTAAGGGAATGTTGTTAAATGCTCCTTCCTAAATGTATTTATCTCATGTTTAACAAGGAATACATACCAATAAATACAAAATACAAAAGTTCTAACATGAATAAATTAAGTGAATAAATTGCAAAAAATGTATTACATTTATTTCGGTGTGGAAAATAATGTAATTTTAGGTTAGTTATTTTCAATCAATCAATCAATGTTTACTTATATAGCCCTAAATCACGAGTGTCTCAAAGGGCTACACAAGCCACAACGACATCCTCGGCTCAGATCCCACATCAGGGCAAGAAAAAACTCAACCCAAAGGGATAACAATGAGAAACCTTGGAGGAGACGGCAGATGTGGGGATATATAGTATAATTATTGACATTTTGCACTGGAAGCCTAAACTGAGACGCTTTGGTAGTGCAGAATCAATCCCACGATGAAACTTTCAGAGTTAAAGCTTAATATACTGTATTTGGAGAACAAGCTATGGTACACAATAATGGAAAGTTTAGGCCTGCTGCTGTTTTGCATCAAATGGATTCAGCTGATGTTTTTCAGGAATCTGATGACACTTTTTTATTCACAAGAGAAGCTGAGGGTCAAATGTTTATTTTATACTACATGAGCTGGATTGTGCCACCATTTTAAGGTCCCTCCCCCTGGAATAGTATATTTCCCTCCTATTGACCTTCTTGGCTGTAAGGCTGTCACAGAACAATGCTTGCCATTCACAAGCAAACATCTTTACACTAAGATTTGCTTGTAGCCTATAGCTTTTGTCAGCAAGATCCAGACAATTGTGTTTTTTTCTGTTTTCATGCTGGTTTTTGGTTGCTGTGGTTGTGATGTGTCATCAGAGTCAGTCTTGAACAGCTTTTTTCTTTCATGTTGTGGCGATTTGTCTTGGCTAAACTGGGAAAAGGTTGTAAAGTGCATAAATGTTTTCATATTATCATACAACATTAACTTTTTAAAAGAGACATTGTATTTTGCTCTAATAAAGTTATCAGACGCAGTCTTTTAATGACTTATCTGCTTTTTATGGATCATTTCTCAGCTCTTAGCGATAGCATCATATCAGGTTCTTCTAGACACAATTAAAACTGCTGTTTTTACTAGTCTAGCTCCCTTCAGATATCACGCAGTGCTGTAAATCTTTATGACAACACTCTCCCTGTTGGGCAGGTGTGAGTCTCCTCAGAGTCCAACACAATCCTTGTTTTGTTTCCACAGTGATGCCAAGCATGCATTACTGCTGCATTCAAATGCTCCAGATCAAAACGTGAAGGAATGCTGAATTTGGCGTCCTCCCATTTTGAAATGGAGGGGGGCAATAAAAGACATCAGGAGAAGAGAAAAGGGTCTGGCATGTCATTGCATAATCCCAACAGCCATTAACTCTTTGTGTCCCAAAACTGAATGAACTCATCATAGCAACGGGCCACAGGCAGAGTGACACCAGAGCGCCTCCCCCCATGCCAGCATAATTTAAAAAGAGTGAAAAGGCTGCCGGTGTTTAATTGGAAGGACCTTCAACTCTGTTTGATCTGTTTGACTGCACAGGGTCAGCTGGTCAGCACTGACCCTGTCAATTGAAGAGCATGTCCTCCTGTCTGTGCCTATTTACCATATACCCCTATACTGAGCTGGTAGCTGTGTAAGCTTTTGGGGTATATATCCATATGTCCACCACTGACTACAATAATGGAGATGTCAAACAAACCAATCAGCTTTTTCTCTGGATAGGTAGGCAGTCAATTACAGGAATAAATCAAATATTAGTATTTTTTTTAATGAATTTTAAATGGCAGAAAATAATCAAGTCCTTTTTTAATGCCATAGTTGTAGGCCAATAACATATTCTGCTCAACGGTATTTTGACCCACAAATTATTGCCGATAAACGATGTTATTGACATTTTTTTCAGACCTATTTAACCACTGATGTAATGATAATACATAATAATAATACATGTATATCCTTTCAAATGCAATACAATTTTATTGATCTTATATTTTAACATTGTAAATGAAACGTGAACTTTTAAATCTCCAAGTTAAATAAAACAAACTAAATATACTCTGTTAGCAAAAGTTTGGCCTTCAATAAAAATCACAACCAAAAGCAACAAGATATGTTAAGGAGGGGGTTGGCGGTACTCAAATATACGCAACAAAAACAAAAAATTAAATGGCTAAATAAAGTATTGACAAACAAAGTTGCAATTCATAAGAAATGCTTAATAAAGTGAAACAAAATAGTGCAAATTGTGAAAATGTAAACATAAAGGAACCTGAAAACAATGTTTTGCAGGTTTACTGCCAGGAAGTTACATGGTCTGTGTAAGATTTATTTGATCTGTTATTCTTATTTAAGTATGAAAATGAATTTATGTTCTGCAGTAATTATTATTTAAACATTATTGGGCCAATTTGTTATTTAAAATTAGCACATTTGTTATATTTTGTAATTTGTTTTTATTAATACAGCCCTACCCTGTAGTTCCTACCTGTTGTTTCCGTATATCCAAATAGGGAACGGACAAGGGTTGAAATGACTACGGTCCGTTTGGAAAAAACAAAACAAAAACTGCCATATTGTCCAGGTGACTTTTCTTGTTTTATCCACAATTTCTTCGCTCTCTGCAGCACACATTTTTAATTTCTCTTCTCACTCTGTGCAAAGAACCAACAGCAAGACCGCAAGATGGTGCAAACCAAACTTGATAGTTGATACTGTTACGTGATTGGCTGTTTAGCGTGTCCCTCCCATTGCTCACTGATCACTTCTTGTTTTTCTAGCTCAGCAGACTGCGAGTGCCTTTGTTCTTGACAACCAACTATGCTTCATTCTTTACGGTTTCCTTCGAAAAAAACTAATCATTACATGTCTATCGCGGTATATATTGATATCGTTTTATCGGCCCAGCCCTAGTATTGGGTGCATAATTTCGGTGCTAAATTAATGCAGATTTGACCAAAAGTGCTTGAAGGTTGTGCCAACAATAAATGTCTTGTCAGAAATTCCAGCTTGCAAACTATGCAATGTAATCTATCCCTGTACTTTATCAAAAAAATATTTGTCAAGTGATAGGAGGGATTATCCGTCAGTCGAGTTTCCAGACATTTCGAACTATCTGGTACTCCAGACGTCATTCTACATGAAAAAACAGATGAAAACTTTGTGTGTGGTTGGGTCAAGGAAATTGGTATCAAGATTCTCCCGGATAAATCATGCATTGTTTTTGCTGTACGTTTGTTTTTCCCTGTCTTTATCAAAATATAACTATAGATGTCAGCGTTGTGTTTGTGCTGAAAGCTTCATTTGTGATCGCTGCCATTGGTAAAAGCTTAACTCTTTTAGGTTTTGCTCTTATTTGCTTTCTTTTATTTAGACTCGCCGAGTTGGTGCTTTACAAAACACTCGTAGCAAAAATTGTTTTAAGAACTCTGAAACGAGATAAAATACAAAAAACATCAGCATAATACTTAAATGGGAAATACTAAACGTTTCAAGTATATCAAATAAACCTTTAACGGAGTGTTCACTGCAAAATCATGCGTTCTTCGACTTGTTCTTGGACAGAAATGCGTACATCTTTTTTTGTCGTTTTTCATAAAACCTTGCACTCTTCTGCCCTTCTTTATTACCTCTCGAGGAATTCTGAAGAAAGTTTTATCCTTTCCGTGATTTAAAATTTTCCTGAGGGAACTCTCCTGAAGGAATCAATAAAGTTCTATCTATCTATTTGAACGGTTCGCACAGCCAAAAACAACACAAGCATGGGGCATTTTTCTTTGAGAAAGGCTGAATGATACCTAGTACCCATTGAGAACCGACGCTAGCTTGACCACCACGCATATTTAATAATCCAAGCTATATGCTCAGTGATCAGGGGCCGTATTTATCAAGCGTCTTAGAGTGCCATTTTACACTTAAGTTCTGAGAATTTGCGAAATTTAGTCCTCCTCTCAAACTTAAGAATAAAAGCTATTTATCAACTTTCTTAAGTCTAAGAATCACTCCTACTCTCCATGATATTTAAGAGACCTTCAGAGGTGTCTTAAGTGGTTAGGAGTTGCCAGCAGGGGATGGCACTGAGGCGAGAGAGACGTGCGCGAACGTTCAGGGAGCGCAAGGATGTCCTGGCTCTGTTTGATGACGAGCAGCTGATCAAACGGTATCGTTTAGAAAGAGCGGGTATTATTTTTGTCACAGATTTAACAATTTTCGATTCCTTGTTGATTTCTGCATGTGGCTGCAGTGGGCTAGTACCGGTATATATAGAGCCACTCACACCAGTTTCAAATTAGTTGCCTAATTAATGAATTGGAAAGAAAATGTTATGAGAGTAGCGTATGTGTGAGGTGAGGGACGTCAGTGAGTGTGTGGGCGAGAGAAGACAGGGAGCGGTAGCATGAGTGCGGGCGGGGACTAGTTTGTTTTGTATTATTTTGTAGTTTATTGTCAAAATATACACTCCCATAGTCCACTTAAATATTTCTAAGATATTTCTTTATTCTTAGACAAGGGATTCCCTTCCGTGATTGGTCATTTCTATGGACACAGAAATGACGTCACCTAAAATTCCGTTTACGGCACATAGTAATGTCGTAATTCAGCTCTGAGTGTGACACTTAAGATTCAGTCCTACACTTCGCAGAAAGTGTGAGTAAGACGCTTGATAACTAACTTTTAAGTGCAGCTTTCAGCGAATAATTTATTTACTCTTAAGTCAACTCTTAGCAGACTTCTTAGGAGTAATTCTAAGAAGCTTGATAAATACGGCCCCAGATCAATGCATACGTCAGTGCAAAAATAAGTGAGGAGACTCCGACTGGTGTGCCCACTGGCATATGTCCCTTCAAAATAAACCCTGACTGATCTTTAGATAAAACTGTTTGTTTTAAGCAAATAAATGATGAAAAATACATTCAAGTAAAACATTAAAAAAAAAGGTTCCGTTGACATTCTGACAATAAAATCTCATTTATGTACCAATATTGAAGTCTTTTTTAAGTAAATTTAAATTATGCAAGTGAGTAGTAATCTTTGGTTAATATTGATAAATACAAATTCAAAATTATGAATAATCTGATAAAAATGTTTTACAATTTCACAGCACTACTTTTAACATAATTTGTTTGTCCGTTTTTCAAGTACCGGTTCGGGCACCGTTTAATACACTAGCACTGATTCAAAAGTATCTATCTTGCACTGGTATTGGTTAAAATGTAAATTATGCCCATCCCTAGTTGACAGCCCCTGGTGGCAGCCAAGCAGTGAACTCCATTTAGTTTCACATTTTTTAAAGATGGGATTCATCAACAATTCCATTTCAATTCCACACAATCAAGGTAATTCCATTATTCAATTATGTATATCCTCAATGAGGATATTGAGCCTTTTTTGAGTGACGTTGACATGTGACTTTTCACTACAAGAAGATAATAAAATCACTTTTAGTTCCCATTGTTGAATAGAAGTGTTGATCAACTATTCAACACTCAGCATAGTTTATGCTTTCGAAAGTGTCACTGTCCATTTCATTTATTTTGGTACACCTCAAAAGGATGGCAAGTGCCATACTAAGAGATAGCAGGACTATTTAGAATTTACACGGCACAGCTTGGTTTAAACGTGGCTTTCCACTGTCTGATGGAGTCAGCATGATGTGTGCCTTGTGGTTTATATCATCGCTGGTAGTCTGTATTTGAATAAATGATTTCATGCTTGCTCATTTTGAATGCGAGCCAAATTCCACAGTGGCGATTGTGTTTTTTTAAAAACCTAACACATCTTTCTCGGTCGGTTGTCTTTGTTCGAATGATCTGAAAAGCCTCTCATTCCGTTGCCCTGCTCTCATGAAGGCAGAAAACACTCGTTTCACAGTAATTTTATACTGTGTAACATGTGCTTATACTTTATATCTGTATTTTTCTTAAATCAACAAGCTCACATTTCGTTTAGGGAATATTGCACCTTTAGGTGATTTGATGTTGCATGTATTGTCGCCAATGGCTGCAAAGCTGTCTAGTGTGCAGGATCTTCTGGGTATACCCAGTGCTTTAACACCATTTACTTCTGGTAAACTGCTTAGATTCTTGTTCTTTGATTTACAAACCTACCCATCCCATTTTCACCTTTTTCATTTAATAAATCTTTAAAAAATGTCAGTGCAAATCACAATGTGCACATTTAACATGATGTAAATACTGCACATTATCATTTTACCCAGTAGTCTGTATCTTATTTAATGGAAAACTCTCTATTGGGCCTAATAGTAGATCTAGTCATGGAGTAGCTGTAATTGTTGTATACTTAATCACCTCAGATGACATTATTATCATTTAATATTTAATTTATCATTGGTTTTTGGATATTACACATATCTGCAGCATTATGTCCATCCAGCATTGTTCTCTATTAGTCAAAAGTAATTACTACAACAGAGAAAGAAGTTCATTACTTGCATGTTATTTTTTTTGTGTTTTTAATTATGCGAAACAAGCTCCCCGGACTCATCCTCTGCTCTCGCTGTGGCTGCTCTACTCACACTTGCTCTCGCTGTGGCTGCTCTACTCACACTCTGTTTCACCTTCCTGTGCTTCTTTTCAATTTGTTCGCTCTAGCTTCACAAACCATAGTATCAACTAGATCCTTTTAAACCTCACCCTGCTTTGGGCTGCCCTCTAGTTACACCTCCCTCGGAGTGTGCGTCAAGCTCCATCACATCAGAAACATAATGGTGGTCTTGTACCTGGTACACAAAGTCATAGTATTTTGCGTCCATATCTGTGTTGGATGTACTGTAGATGCCTTCTTATCAGTTTAGTTTGGTGGTTTTTCACTAAAATGATCCATAATGAGTCCTTCATCAGCTGTCATGCAAAGGTGTTTCCTGTTTGTCTTGTATTCTTCCCTCCATCCTTCCTCACCATTGTATTGAGAATGATGCAGAAAGATATTATTGTTTTATGCAAAACTGCTATGCAGTCAAATATCTGTTTCATGTGTTTATCAGCATGAATATTCAGAATTCTTCTTTTTTTGTTTTTGCTCTACTGCCTATTTGATAAACATGCTTTTTGAAGCATGAATATGTGAAGGTTTTCTATGGAGAATGATATTGCTGCATGGCTTCATTCATCCGTTTTCTACCGAAGTCTCCAGTTGTAAATTATATTGTAATTTTTGTATTTCTGCACAAAGTAAATGAATGATCAAATGTTTTTTAAATATATTTTTTAATGATATGTGAGAACTACTTTTAATGTTTTGTATTCTTATTTTAAGGTGTATGTGGGTGATGAGATAGTATTTTTAGTTTGTTTATACATTGTGCAATTGTGTGCGCGCAATATTTACTATTTATTATTGCTCATTTTTGTTTTTTTGTTGTTTTTTACTTTAGAGCTCTGTGCTCTTTTATATCCTCCTTTATGTTTCTTTATTTTTACCTCTTGTTTTCATGTGTTTTTCCCTTATTTTATGTGGACTTTTTGAATCTGCACTGCAACCCCATAATTTCCCCAATGTGGGATAGAATGTATCCTATCGTATCCTATATCGTCTGTACACTGGTTGTTTTCGCACCAAAATGTAAGCCCTTTTTTGGTGACACATACATTCTTGGTATTCTTATGAGCAGCAGCAGGTCAAATTCCTACAATGGACAAACAATACAATGGAGCGCTCTGTGCAGGTGCTGCAGCTCAGGACAGCATTTCCTGTCTTCATCAGAACAGGTGATGATGGACACAAGAGTGTTGTGTCTGACATGAATGCTCCCTGGCTGCCCCTGCTGGGTCAGATGGCACAGGAAGTAAAGATTTTTGTTGTGGCCTTTTCCTCCCTGTGTTACATTACAGCGGATGGGGATCTCTGTAGGGGTCCTCTCTGTTCCACATGCCGCAGATTTGACCATCCCACTTACCTTCATCCTTGTCCAAGCCTAGTCAAAAGGCCATAGCCTCACCTTCCTCTTTGTAAACCATATGGCCTGATGTCTCTGCTCAGTGTGTGTGTGGGCACAAGTAGATGTTTTCCCAGAGGGTCTGGAAAACAGCAGGCACAGGAGATGGCGGTTGTGTGTTTGGCTGTTGGCTTCCTGTGGTGCAAATGTGAGCTCCACACTCTACGACACACAAAGCCTTTACCGCCTCAGGAATTTTGACAATATGTCAACGCACACTGACGCCATGCAGGAAAGGCTATCGTTTGTGCGTGTGTGCGTGCGTGCGTGTGTGCGCATGTTTAATTACTTTTAGCAATTTAATCACTTTTTCCATTCAGTGTATTTTCTGTTTTCACTAATGATTGGTGACAGAATTTTGGATTCGATTAATGCCTGCAGCCAATAGCATATTGGGCAGCTTTAATCGAAAAAAAAATGTTCATTTATCTTTCCTTGCATTATTCATTAAACTGCAAACATAGCTAATAATTAGACAGGTTTTTGTTGTCATGATCAGCTTTGCCGCCGTAGGATTCCAAGGCAGAGAAGAAAAATTAAGAATAATAAAAAAAGCACACTCAAAAAAGAGTGAGGACAAATAACTAAGAATGCACACAAAAAGTGTGGAGAGGAAACCGTTAACACTACACGACAACGCCAGGGCAGAGCCACAGGAAACGAGAAGCGTGAGTGGAGCAAAAACAGAGGAGATGAACAAGAATGGAAGGTTGACCCATCAGGAATCTACTGGCGCTGAGTGAAAGAACTGGAGAGCTTAAGTAGCCAGGAGGAAATGGGTATCAGGTGTGTGCGGAGGTGGCTCAGCCCCATAGCCCGAAAACCAGGCATGCAACACAAAGCAGACAGGCGGCAGCAGTGCTGCCAGATCATGACATTTGTGGAGTTTATTTTATTCATCCATTTGATAATTTGTTGGTGGAATTTGGAGGGTAAGGTTCAATTCCCTTATTTGTGTGTAAAATTGTTAAAATAAAATATTCTAATAAAGAATTTTAAACACAAATAGTTAATTCCGGGGCTAAAATATCTTTATTTAATCTTTATTAAACAATATAACAAAAAAAGAGATCACAATATATTTTTTCATATCATACGATCCTGATTAATATCACTATTTGGCTGCTGTCACGTTTACGATCATTTAATATAGGAATGTAAATGTACCTCATAGCACAAACATGCTGTTCTCAAGGTGTGAAGTGGGCCCATGTACAGCACAGCCAAGTGTGAGTACACTCTGAAAGAGACAGATTGCAACGTTTGGAAGTTCCACTGTATTTAACCAGGTTCTCTTACAGGCTTTCCGCAGGGCATTAAAAAGTCCATCCATCCATTTTCTACCGCTTGTCCCTCTCGGGGTCGCAGGGGGTGCTAGAGCCTATCCCAGCTGCACTCCGGCGGAAAGTGGGGTACACCCTGGACAAGTCGCCACTTCATCGCAGGGACAACACATATAGACAGACAACATTCACACTCACATTTACGAATGTGGGCCAATTTAGTGTTGCCAATCAACCTATTAAAGGCCTACTGAAACCCACTACTACCGACCACACATTCTGATAGTTTATATATCAATGATGAAATCTTAACATTGCAACACATGCCAATACGGCCGGGTTAACTTATAAAATGCAATTTTAAATTTCCCGCGAAACTTCCGGTTGAAAACGTCTATGTATGATGACGTATGCGCGTGACGTCAATCGTTGAAACGGAAGTATTCGGACACCATTGTATCCCATACAAAAAGCTCTGTTTTCATCGCAAAATTCCACAGTATTCTGGACATTTGTGTTGGTGAATCTTTTGCAATTTGTTTAATGAACAATGAAGACTGCAAAGAAGAAAGCTGTAGGTGGGATCGGTGTATTAGCGGCTGGCTGCAGCAACACCAACAGGAGGACTTTGACTTGGATAGCAGACGCGCTATCCGACGCTAGCCGCCGACCGCATCGATGATCGGGTGAAGTCCTTCGTCGATCGCTGGAACGCAGGTGAGCACGGGTGTTGATGAGCAGATGAGGGCTGGCTGGCTTAGGTGGATAGTTAATGTTTTTAGCATAGCTCTGTGAGGTCCCGTTGCTAAGTTAGCTTCAATGGCGTCGTTAGCAACAGCATTGTTAAGCTTCGCCAGGCTGGAAAGCATTAACCGTGTAGTTACAGGTCCATGGTTTAATAGTATTGTTTATTTTCTGTCTATCCTTCAGTCAGGGGTTTATTTCTTTTGTTTCTATCTGCAGTTAAGCCCGATGCTATCACGTTAGCTCCGTAGCTAAAGTGTTTCGCCGATGTATTGTAGTGGAGATAAAAGTCACTGTGAATGTCCATTTCGCGTTCTCGACTCTCACTTTCAAGAGGATATAGTATCCGAGGTGGTTTAAAATACAAATCCGTGATCCACAATAGAAAAAGGAGAAAGTGTGGAATCCAATGAACCCTTGTACCTAAGTTACGGTCAGAGCGCAAAAAGATACGTCCTGCACTGCACTCTAGTCCTTCCCTCTCACGTTCCTCATCGACAAATCTTTCATCCTCGCTCAAATTAATGGGGTAATCGTCGCTTTCTCTGTCCGAATAGCTTTCGCTGCTGGTGTAAACAATGGGGAAATGTGAGGAGCCTTTCAACCTGCGACGTCACGCTACTTCCGGTACAGGCAAGGCTTTTTTTTATCAGCGACCAAAAGTTGCGAACTTTATCGTCGATGTTCTCTACTAAATCCTTTCAGCAAAAATATGGCAATATCACGAAATGATCAAGTATGACACATAGAATGGATCTGCTATCCCCGTTTAAATAAAAAAAATTCATTTCAGTAGGCCTTTAAATGGATTTTGCAAAAATTAAGGCCTTAAATGGCATTAAAAAGCATAACATTTGATGTCTAGAGGCAATAAATGTATACAACTGTAGGACTGGGCCGATCGTAGTGAGCAAATTTGATACACTAGATCAGGGGTCCCCAAACTTTTCGACTCGGGGGCCGCATTTGGTTAAAAAAGTTTGGCCGGAAGCCAGGCTGTATATATACATAAATTCCTCGCGCACTAATTGACTGTCACGTTATCGATGGTAATATGCATTTTTAGACAATACGATTTGCCTGAGCGGCTAGGATACACCGAGAGTAACAAGCGGTAGAAAAGGGATAAGAAAAGAAAGATTTTTTAAAATACTAATACATTTTATTTTTTATTTTTTTTAACTTGGGACTTCCCGCGGGCCGGATTTTGGACGCTGGCGGGACGTATCCAGGGGACCCCTGCACTAGATACTAACAGTTATTGTACACTTTTTAACTATTCAATATTATTACTGTCAAATGCTTACTATTTTGTCCATACAGACAGTTGTGAGCTGTTGACTAAACAGAAAAACCATATGCGGTAGGATATGACATTACATTTTTTTTAAGTGGCATTAAATACGGCATTAAAAAGCATTAACTTAGATTTGCTCATACCTGTAGAATCCCTGTCTTACGATATGTAAATTACTGTACTACTTTTGTTTTTGCACTCTGACGCCCCCCTTGGCTTCTTTAGTCTTTGTGGATGTTTTCCAGGCAGACATCGAGTGTTTCTTCTAGCTTGTCATTTCTGGTGAAGCATAGAAAAAGGTTGAAAGGTACACCCCTGCCTTCCAAGCAACAGCAGGGGCTCCATATTAAATTGAGGTCAGGTGATAGACGACCCCCCGATGCCCTTCTGTCTTGCTTGTGCTTCCTTTCTCTCCTGTTTTTTCTTCCTCCCTCGCACTTTTCGCAGGATTTATCGGTGATGGAGTGCTATGAAGGGAAATCACAAATCTTCAGCTCTAAAGTAGCATGGCCATCACAGAATACTTTTCTGTTGACCTTTAATAGAGAGCTGTAAGAATGTCTTATAAAAGACAAAGAGAACGTTTTTGTTCATATCAGGCATGGGAAAATCACGACCCATTTGCTGTATGCAGCCTGTTAAGCTTTTTAACCCGGCCCACCGGACATCTCAAAATATTTTTTTTTAAACCTTTACCATGGATACTGGAGCCACCAATACGATGTGCAGTACCTTTTTCAAATTACTGTAAGTCTTGAACTATAGAGAGCATTCCAATGGTTGTAATCTCCGCTTTTGAGTGATATATGGTCCATTACAGTAATCTACGTCAACGCAGCTCCAAGCAGACGAGGTAAGAAGCAGAGTGGGTAGGGTTTCCAAAGCATAAAGCATGAGACGTGAGTGTCAGGGAGGGACACGGAAGCAGATTTCTACAACAAAGTACTGTTCTGCAGAAAAGTGATATTATACGGATTATTATTATATGAATCTATGGGTGTTTTTTTGTTCTTTGCGTTCATGTTTCGCCGCGTTTGTTGCATCTTTGTTGCATTTTTTTATTGTAAAAGATCGACCTTGAGACGGTCGTCTTGGAATCAAAGAGGAGAGACGTTCATATGTTATTATTCAGTGTTTTATTAAAAGCAAAATAGTTAATGTGTGTGTGTGTGTGTGTGTGTGTGTGTGTGTGTGTGTGTGTGTGTGTGTGTGTGTGTGTGTGTGTGTGTGTGTGTGTGTGTGTGTGTGTGTGTGTGTGTGTGTGTGTGTGTGTGTGTGTGTATTAGGGTTGTACGGTATATCGGTACTGAAAAGTATTGCGGTACTAATCAATTGAAATTGGTACTATACCATCTTTGAAAATTACCGTTACCGTTCTTTCATCTGAGTGCCACTTTGCGGCGGTGACTACAGAGTCGAGGCGCATGATGTTGAGCGTGTCAAAACACACACACAAAGTGCATGCAAGTAATAACATCTTGGAAAGGAAAAATGGCAGAAAACTACAATTCTACTGGTTAATAAAGAGGGTGCGTGCGTGAAGCGCAATATGGAGGTATTTGGACTTCAAAACTAACAACAAAGGTGACCCTTTGAACAGGGAGGCACCGCGTTGCAAGTACTGTTTTACACCTCTCCTGCTGGTCGGCTCCCAGACCGTGGTCGAGGAGCGCAGAGGAGACGTTCCCTCCAGGACCGATGTATTGTCGGGGGTAACACCCTTCACTTCACTATGGGATCTATAAAGTGAAAACTTAAAACTTCTGTTTTGAATCAAATACTACTGTAACTAAAAATGTTGTATTTTACATTTAATTCAAATAAATAATTAAGTAAAACCTTTACTACCGGTATATAGTTTTATTACATTTTTTTTCTTGGCCTCAGTCAGGACCCCCTCCCCAGGAGCCCAGTCTGAGATCGAACTTTTTTTTTTACTCTTTGATGTCTCTCATAAAGTCTGTCATAAGTAGTAGTGCTATTGATTTGTTGAAGGAAATAGCGAATGTCTGTGAAATCAATAAGCCGCTATATGCTTAAAATGACCAAAATACGTAAAATATTACATGTTATTTATGTGCTTGTTACTACATTTCGATATATATTTACAGCGTATGTACAGTATGTGGATATAAAACTATGATGGAGGTTTTTAGAGCGCTTTATCGGTGGAATTGAGCGATTCCCATCGGCTCCATTGTTAGCTGACTTTTGCTAGAGTTTATTTACAAGTAAGAATATATAAAAAAAAGAAAAATATATGTGTACTTGTTTCACATAAGGATTGTAAATGATAGACTGAATTCCAAAAAAAATGTAGTTCCCCTTGAATCGTGATCATTGGATTCAGAACCTTAAGTGTCGAAATCAAGTCAATTTGAAAAATTGGCCATTAAACCCTGCCAATTTTTTCAGCAAAAATAACATGTTGAAAACCAAGATCCATCTCTGAGAATTGTTACCTTTTTATTTTATTCATTCAGAGTAAATAAAAAAAAACCAACCTGGGCACAATTTGACAAGTTTTTGAGGCTATTAATGATTTAGGGAAGTGCTACTATTTATAGACTTAAATCCATGTTTCTGTGGATGTCCTGCAGCTTTTCCTCCTTCGTTTGATCTTTTTTTCCTGGCACTGTTACTCTTACCAAAACTCTGAGACTGTTCAAAAGGCATTAAACATGAGTGCGTTCACTTGTGCACGGAAATGGTAACAGACATTTACAGAATATGCTGCCAGACACCAGTCCTAAGCCTCCCACGGTTGTAGCATTCACACGCATGCCAAGTTTTTTCTCTCTTGACAAATCTTTTTATTTCATTCATTTGGGATCTTTCAAAATGTTGGGATTCATGCAGGTCATCATTTTGTTAGTTTTTTGTCAATGGCAGTTTTACTTAAAATATCCTACCTTTCTATGCAATGGACAAACAAGTACATGCCACAAATACATAATCTGTTTTACAACGTTGCTAAATGTATGGGAAATTAGTTACATTGGGGATGTAACAATATTAGAAAAGTGAAGTATATTTATATAGCGCTTTTTTCTAGTGACTCAAAGCGCTTTACATAGTGAAACCCGTTACCTAAGTTACATTTAAACCAGTGTGGGTGGCACTGGGAGCAACGGCAGTAACTTGAATGGCGGAAGCCAGGATCGAACCTGGAACCCTCAAGTTGCTGGCACGGTTGCTCTTCAATCAATAAAACAGTATAACATTTTACTGGGAGGTGTTTATTATAATTTGGGGAGAGTCCGCTGCCTAATGCGTACCTGCTAAACGCTAAGCACTGACTACATGTGCTCTGAATACGCACTGCTGATTGGCTGTTACCGCTCTGTTTGTAACCAATCAGGTGGTTGTGTGGGTGGGACAATGCTGGGTGCTGTGTAGAGAACTGACAGACAGAGGCAGAAGGAAGCGGAGGTGGCTACTTAATATGTTTGTGTGGAAACTCGTTCGGTACACCTCCGAACCGAAACCCCCGTACCGAAACGGTTCAATACAAATACACGTACCGTTACACCCCTATTATTATTACATCCTTACTGTACATACTATCGGTTAAGTTATTTGTTAAAATCATAATCGTGTGTTCGCTGGTACAGATAGTTTCTTTGTGCACTGAACAGTTTTATTTGAATCGTGTTCAAATGTATTTGTTAAGAATGGTATTTAATATCTCAGCATGTGCCAAGCACGCTATGTTTTTAGTCATAGATTTGGTGTCATTCTTTCTTTTGAAGTGCAAAAGCAAATCAATTTAATAAATCCATAAAAGCTGTTGGAATGTGGTTGTTGTTTTTGGTTAGGGTACACACACAGTATTATAAACAATTAAAGCCCGAATGGACAAAGGATTTATGTAGCTCATTGTGGTATTGAGAGAGCTCAGAATTGTCACGTTGTAAAGGAGTGGAAATTTTCACCACAGAAAAAAAACTTAGTTGTGGTTTGACTGCACCCACAGTTTCAAAATGTTAGCATAAAGCCGACAGAGTTTCATTGTGCCTCAATACATGCCCTCGTGAAGACTTCCAGGCCACAGTAAGAGTGGTTTGGGCAGCTGGAGGAAATCAGACCATGAAGGAGCAAAGTGAGGTTAGAAGGTCAGAGAGAAATTGAGGTCACCCAGCAAAAAGTTCCGCTCAGGTTTCAGTGCCAATGAATCTTAACAAGCGTCAACTTGACACAAGCCAGTCTACAGATAAAAGTGTGGGCTCCCAAGTCGAATAATGACAGAAAGGCCAATTATGTGATGAAAGGTCATTATAAGGCGCACGCATGTTAATTTGCCTCCTCTATCACAGGACCTTGTAATTTGACTATTTTCGATGCTCAAACGGTATATCGTGCAGCCCCAGCGCTTGTATCTGTTTGTGTATTCATTACAGTAAAAAGTTAGAAACTGCAGTAAAACAGTGTGTCAGCACTATGTGAGGTTTCAACAGTTTACCTCCTTAAATACTTTATGTTGGAGACAGGGTTTTTCTCCCAGTAAACTGTTTTTTCCCCCCGTTCTTAAACTCTGTGGCGTTGTCTGTAATTAAGTTATTCTGATCAGAGTCTTCTCCTAAACCAAATCTTTAATGCGGGCATTGGATCACGTTAAAAGGGCTGATTGCAATTTGCTCAAAGTTATATTTTTCAAACCAAAAATTATAACGACACCACAGGCTTGCGTAGAACATATAGTACATGTCTATAATTTTCACAATCACGGCAGCCAAGGAATTAGACTTTAATTCTGTTACTCACGAATGTTTTGTACACACGGGGTAACCTCGATTTACGAACTTAGTTGGTTCTTGAACATGGTTTGTAAATAGAAAAGTTTGTTTAGGTTAAAACAATATACAAATGAATAATGGGTTCCAGCCACTACAAAAGTCCATATTTTAGTAAAGATTAGTACACTTTGAAGTAGGGCTGCAATGATTAATCGACATGTCGACAAATGTCAATAAAATTTGTTGTCGACAATTGTCGTGACGTCATCACTTGTGTTTTTCTGGGCCGAAGCGGGTCCGCGCCGCCATTTGCAAGAACACCGCCAGTGAAAACATTTGAAGTGTGAGAACATTTTCTCCTATTCTTGTTAAAAACATGACTACCTTGCTCATTTTGCAGAGCGGACCTTGTTTTTATGGCAGTATATCTAACATGTTAAGAATTAATCAATGATACAATTCTATACATTGAGTCTACGACAGTGCTAAAACTTCCAGGAGTAAATCCAGTGTGCAGCTTTTTTAACATAACCACAAAATGCTTATTTTCTTTTTGAGGGAGTTAGATTTGTTGTTTGTTGTTATTGCAGCAATTTCAACAGTTTTTTTCTAAATACATAGACATGGTTAATTGTTTTTTTTTTAGCACCTTGACTTTCCTTTCTTTTAAATAGACAACATTTTATTAGTCATTTAAATTTTTGTAACAGCTGAATAATCAGCACAGTTACAGTATAAATAAATATTTATGAATTAATTAATCATCTTTGTTGTTCGTAAGACCATGCTTAGAATAACCTCAGTTACATTTAAAAGTCGGTGGAAAAAAAATAGAGCCAATAAATATGTGTACGCTTTATAATTCGACTAATCGACTATCGAAATAGTCGTTAGTTGCAGCCCTAGTCAATAGTGTGCAAATAATAAACTACAGTGGAACCTCGATTCATAAAGGCCTCTATTTGCATTCTTTTCGGTCTATGAATGTTTAGACCGAGCCAAATATGCTTCGATGTGTGACCGGTATCTCAGTGTGCTTCATTAATTTTTTCATTTTTCATTAATTTATTTACAAACCCCAAAACCAGGGAAGTTGGCACGTTGTGTAAATCGTAAATAAAAACAGAATACGATGATTTGCAAATCCTTTTCAACCTATATTCAATTGAATAGACTGCAAAGACAAGATACTTAACGTTCAAATTGAGAAACTTTGTTATTTTTTGCAAATATTAGCTCATTTGGAATTTGATGCCTGCACATGTTTCTAAAAAGCTGGCACAAGTGGCAAAAAACACTGAGAAAGTTGAGTAATGCTCATCAAACACTTATTTGGAACATCCCACAGGTGAACAAGCTAATTGGGAACAGGTGGGTGCCATGATTGAGTATAAAAGCAGCTTCCATTAAATGCTCGGCCATTCACAAAAAAATTGTGGCGAGGGTCACCACTTTGTGAACAAATGCGTGAGCAAATTGTCAAACAGTTTAAGAACAACATTTCTCAACGAGCTATTGCAAGGAATTTAGGGATTTCACCATCTACGGTCCGTAATATCCTCAAAAGGTTCGGAGAATCTGGAAAAATCACTATACGTAACATTGAATGCCCGTGACCTTGGATCCCTCAGGCGGTACTGCATCAAAAACCGACATCAGTGTGTAAAGGATATCACCACATGGGCTCAGGAACACTTCAGAAAACCACTGTCAGTAACTACAGTTTGTCGCTACATCTGTAAATGCAAGTTAAAACTCTACTATGCAAAGCCAAAGCCATTTATCAACAACACCCAGAAACGCCGCCGGCTTCGCTGGGCCCGAGCTCATCTAAGATGGACTAATGCAAAGTGGAAAAGTGTTCTGTGGTCTGACGAGTCCAAATTTCAAATTGTTTTTGGAAACTGTGGATGTCGTGTTTTCCGGAACAAAGAGGAAAATAACCATCCGGATTGTCCTAGGCGCAAAGTTCAAAAGCCAGCAGCTGTGATGGTATGGGGGTGTATTAGTGTCCAAGACATGGCTAACTTACACATCTGTGAAGGCGCCATTAATGCTGAAAGGTACATACAAGTTTTGGAGCAACATATGTTGCCATCCATGCAATGTTTTCATAAACGCCCCTGCTTATTTCAGCGAGACAATGCCAAGCCACGTGTTACAACAGCGTGGCTTCATAGTAAAAGAGTGCGGGTACTAGACTGGCCTGCCTGTCGTCCAGACCTGTCCCATTGAAAATGTGTGGCGCATTATGAAGCGTAAAATACGACAACATAGACCCCGGACTGTTGAACGACTTAAGCTGTACATCAAGCAAGAATAGGAAAGAATTCCACCTGAAAAGCTTCAACAATTGATCTCCTCAGTTCCCAAATGTTAACTGAGTGTTGTTAAAAGGAAAGGCCATGTAACACAGTGGTAAAAATGCCCCTGTGCCAACTTTTTTGCAATGGGTTGCTGCCATTAAATTCTAAATTGTTATTTGCAAAAAAAAAAAAAGTGTTTCTCAGTTCAAACATTAAATATAATAATAATAATAATAATAATGGATTAGATTTTATATTGTGCTTTTCTATTATTCGATACTCAAAGCGCTCACAGAGAAGTGGGAACCCATCATTCATTCACACCTGGTGGTGGTAAACTACATTTGTAGCCACAGCTGCCCTGGGGTAGACTGACGGAAGCGAGGCTGCCAGTTTGCGCCTACGGCCCCTCCGACCACCACCTACCATTCATTCATCATTCATTCACCAGTGTGAGCAGC
Organism: Entelurus aequoreus; assembly: GCF_033978785.1. Taxonomy (NCBI): domain Eukaryota; kingdom Metazoa; phylum Chordata; class Actinopteri; order Syngnathiformes; family Syngnathidae; genus Entelurus; species Entelurus aequoreus. Next base: position 32,434,119 of record NC_084739.1, read on the forward strand.
ACCGGGGGCAAGGGTGAAACCCTCAGGTTTCTGGCACGGCCGCTCTACCCACTACGCCATACCGCCCCAATATCTGCAAAGACAATATCTTGTCTTTGTAGTCTATTCAATTGATTATAAGTTGAAAATTATTTGCAAATCATTGTATTCTGTTTCATTTACGGATTACACAACGTGCCAACTTCACTGGTTTTAGGTTTTGTACTTCACATCCTGTTGACATTGTTTGCTTGGAGCAGACCGCTGCGGTGGCGCCAACAGCACATGGATTGGCTCACAAATATGGAAGAAACAAGTCCACAATTGCAACCATTATCAAAAAATAATGTTTATATGGTTGCTGACTTTGCCGAAGGAGTTAAAAATATTCGCAAGAACGGAAGAGAAAAAGTGCAAGACAATGTGGAAAAGCTATTTCTAGTGTTGGTAAATGTGAAGCAGCTAGCCGGCGCTAGCATTTCCGAGGCTATCATTTAAAAGAAGGCTCGCCATTTATATGGCGACTTGATGTCCAAAAGTGACCATTCTGGAACCCAGCATGTAAGAAAATTTTTAAGGCGAGCCGTGGGTGTTTGGAAAAGTTTAAAAAGGGGAGCCGTCATTAATAGCGTCAGGTGCAGCATGGCCGCTGAGGGCGAGGCTGCGCAGACAAAGCTGCCAACTGCTGTTTCTACTTGGATTTTATCCACGAAGGGGGCTGTCCACTAGGGCTGCGAATCTTTGGGTGTCTCACGATTCAAATATAAATCGATTTTTTCGATTCAACGCGATTCTCGATTCAAAAACGATATTTTTCCGATTCAAAACAATTCTCTATTCATTCAATACATAGGATTTCAGCAGGATCTACCCCAGTCTGCTGACATGCAAGCAGAGTAGTAGATTTTTGTAAAAAGCTTTTATAATTGTAAAGGACAATGTTTTATCAACTGATTGCAATAATGTAATATAATGTTTGTTTTAAATATTAAATTAACCAAAAATATGACTTATTTTATCTTTGTGAAAATATTGGACACAGTGTGTTGTCAAGCTTATGAGATGGGATGCAAGTGTAAGCCACTGTGACACTATTGTTCTTTTTAAAACATTTTTTTTTATTAATGTCTAATGATAATGTCATTGAGGGATTTTTAATCACTGCTATGTTGAAATTGTTACTAATATTGATACTGTTGTTGATAATATTCATTTTTGTTTCACTACTTTTGGATTGTTCTGTGTCGTGTTTGTGTCTCCTCTCAATTGCTCTGTTTATTGCTGTTCTGAGTGTTGCTGGGTCGGGTTTGGTTTTGGAATTGGATTGCATTGTTATGGTATTTGCTTTGTATTATTTTGTTGGATTGATTAATAGAAAATAAAAAAAATAAATTAATAAATTAAAAAATAGATTTTTGAAAAATGAGAATCGATACTGAATCTTACAACGTGAGAATCGCGATTTGAATTTAAATCAATTTTTTTCCCACACCCCTACTGTCCACCCATCTTTTTTAACTGTAATAAGCCCAGACTTTTTTGGAAAAAAATAGTAGAGGGGACCTTCATTACAGCAAAGGAGAATGCAGTACCCAGACACAAGCCGATAAAGGACTGCCTCACACTCCTCGTTTGTACTAACGCAAGCGGTGGCTGGAATGTGACAATATGCTTGTTTACCACTCCCAGGCTGTTCAACAAAGGCCACAAATATTTAAGGACACAAGGTAAAATAATTTCCCTTTTTTGTTTTTTAGCAACATGTTTTGGTAACAGTGCACCAAAGGGACTTTTGTTTGTGTGCGGACGCATTCAAAGTAAAACTTGCTGTAATTTTTTGATAAAAAAAGAGAATTGTTGAGCCATTACCCGCTTGTTGTGTTATTTTGCTATATGTACAGTATATATACATATTAGTATCTTCAGAATGTGCATTTTTAAAATATAAAATATGGACTTTTGTCGAGGCTTCGACCAATTATTCATGATTACATTGTTCCTTATGTGGAAATCTGTTTACTATACGAAGTTTTCGGTCGGCAAACCATGTTCAACAACCAACAGATTGAAGCTCCCAGACCATGGTCGAGGAGAGCAGGGGAGACCTTTCACTTCACAATGGGTCCGTGCTGCGCTCTTTGACGGAATGTCGAGGCCGTTGATTAGTTACAACTTGGTCATTTTATTTATAATTTTCACAGTGCACAATCGGACATCCACCATGCTATTGACACTCCTGCACATGCTAGCGCTACCTCTCCTAACTTGCTTACTCACCCCACATACTGCCATTTTTAAAGCAGCACACACACATACGCTACTCTCACAGCAGCTGCTTTAAAACACGCTTATATATATATATATATATATATATATACACTACCGTTCAAAAGTTTGGGGTCACCCAAACAATTTTGTGGAATAGCCTTCATTTCTAAGAACAAGAATAGACTGTCGAGTTTCAGATGAACGTTCTCTTTTTCTGGCCATTTTGAGCGTTTAATTGACCCCACAAATGTGGGAACTCAATCTGCTCAAAGGAAGGTCAGTTTTGTAGCTTTTGTAACAAGCTAAACTGTTTTCAGATGTGTGAACATGATTGCACAAGGGTTTTCTAATCATCAATTAGCCTTCTGAGCTAATGAGCAAACACATTGTACCATTAGAACGCTGGAGTGATAGTTGCTGGAAATGGGCCTCTATACACCTATGTAGATATTGCACCAAAAACCAGACATTTGCTGATAGAATAGTCATTTACCACATTAGCAATGTATAGAGTGTATTTCTTTAAAGTTAAGACTAGTTTAAAGTTATCTTCATTGAAAAGTACAGTGCTTTTCCTTCAAAAATAAGGACATTTCAATGTGACCCTAAACTTTTGAACGGTAGTGTATGTGTGTGTGTATATATATATATATATATATATATATATATATATATATATATATATATATATATATATATATATATATATATATATATATATATATATATTCATACTGTAGCGACCTGTTAATGTGTATGTTCGTGTGTTCTAGGGCTGGGCGATATATCGAATATACTCGATATATCGCAGGTTTGTCTCTGTGCGATATAGAAAATGACTATATCGTGATATTCGAGTATAAGTCCTCACGCAGTTGATTTTAGCTGCAGGCATTACACTACAGGCTCTTCCCACTCTTTCTTACTTCTCCTTCTCACAGAGACTTAAAGGCCTACTGAAATTTATAAATTTAAACGGAAATAGCAGATCCATTCTATGTGTCATACTTGATCATTTCGCGATATTGCCATATTTTTGCTGAAAGGATTTAGTAGAGAAAATTGACGATAAAGTTTGCAACTTTTGCTCGCTGATAAAAAAAGCCTTGCCTGTACCGGAAGTAGCGTGACGTCACAGGAGCTAGTATTCCTCACAATTCCCCATTGTTTACAATGGAGCGAGAGAGACTCGGACCGAGAAAGTGATGATTACCCCATTAATTTGAGCGAGGATGAAAGATTCGTAAATGAGGAACGTTACAGTGAAGGACTTGAGAGGCAGTGATGGACGTATCTTTTTTCGCTCCGACCGTAACTTAGGTACAAGCTGGCTCATTGGATTCCACACTCTCCTTTTTCTATTGTAGATCACAGATTTGTATTTTAAACCACCTCAGATACTATATCCTCTTGAAAATGAGAGTCGAGCACGCGAAATTGACATTTAAAGTGACTTTTATCTCCAAGACAATACATCGGTGACACACTTCGCTACTGAGCTAGCGTGCTAGCATCGTTCTCAAATGAAGATAGAAACAAAATAAATAAACCCCTGACTGGAAGGATAGACAGAAGAGCAAAAATACTACTAAACCATGTACATGTAACTACACGGTTAAAAATTCTCAGCCTGGTAAGGCTTAACAATGCTGTTGCTAACGACACTAAGGCTAATTTAGCAACTTCGCAACCGGAACTCACAGAACTATGTACTCTCTCCTTTTTCTATTGTGTATCACGGGTTTGTATTTTAAACCACCTCGGATACTATATCCTCTTGAAAATGAGAGTCGAGCACGCGAAATGGACATTTAAAGTGACTTTTATCTCCAAGACAATAAATCGGTGACACACTTAGCTACTGAGCTAACATGCTAAAATCGTACTCAAATGAAGATAGAAACAAAATAAATAAACCCCTGACTGGAAGGATAGACATAAGAGCAAAAATACTATTAAACCATGTACATGTAACTACACGGTTAAAAATTCTCAGCCTGGTAAGGCTTAACAATGCTGTTGCTAACGACGCTAAGGCTAATTTAGCAACTTAGCAGCCGGAACTCACAGAACTATGATAAAACATTAGCGCTCCACCTACGCCAGCCTTCTGATGAGTGACAAGCTGCTCAGGATGGGTGTCAGTTCATCCATTGTCTCCTGGATCACTGATTACTTGTCTGACAGGCCCCAGTTTGTGCGACTGGGGAGCTCCCTGTCGGATACTGTGGTCAGTGGTGTAGGTGCTCCACAGGGGACCGTCCTGTCTCCTTTTCTGTACACCTCAGACTTCCAGTATAGTTCCAGGTCATGCCACCTGCAGAAATACTCTGACGACTCTGCTGTGGTCGGGTGTATCGGAGAGGGACGGGAATTGGAGTACAGGACACCGATCGCTGACTTTGTGGAGTGGTCTCAAGCGAACCATCTGGTCCTTAATGTGGACAAGACCAAGGAGCTGGTCATCGACTTCAGGAAGAGAGTGACCCCGGTGGAGCTCATCAAGATCCAGGGCCGGGAGGTGGCAGTAGTGGAGCAGTACAAGTACCTGGGAGTTCATTTGAACAGCAGACTGGACTGGAAGGACAACTGCAAAGCTGTTTACAAGAAGGGCATGAGCAGACTCTTTTTCCTGAGGAAGCTTAGGTCCTTTAATGTGTGCAGCAAGCTGTTGGAGATATTTTATCAGTCTGTTGTGGCCAGTGCACTGTACTTTGCAGTGGTTGGTTGGGGGAGCAGCACCAGCAAAAGGGACTTAAACCGGATTGATAAACTGATCCGGAAAGCCGGCCAAACTATTGGCACACAGTCGGAGGCGTTTGTGTCAGTGAGGGACAGGAGGACACTGGACAAACTGCTCGCCATCATGGACAATCCTGCCCACCCACTCCACCTGACAATTAAGGGACAGTGGAGCTCATACTCCAACAGGCTCCTTCAACTTCCTTCCCGCACTGTGCGATTCAAGAACTCTTTCATTCCACACTCCATCCAGCTGTATAATCACTCGCCATACAGCAATAGATGACATCTGCCTATTACCTGACACCTGACATGTTAGCTACTTCTCTTTGTTTATAATGTTTATAATGTCTATTTTCTATTTCCTGCTGGATCTACTCTCTATTTTATGCTGCTGCTGTCACATATACTGTATATACTGTAATATTGTTCATGGTCATTGGTATATATTGTATATATGTTATAGACATAATATAATATATCTGTATATATATTATTCTGTACACATATTATGTATATATTCGTATATATGTTAGATTTTTTAATCGCTATATTAGTCTATTTACTGTATACCTGCATTGTCCTTTCCATCCTTACACTTTCCATCATTGTAACTGAGCTACTGTGTTGAACAATTTCCCTTGTGGATCATTAAAGTTTGTCTAAGTCTAAGTCTAATTTTTAAGGTTTTTGCCAATCTCCCTAAATGAAACAGGATTTTTTATGATTATGATTTACCACAACGAGTCAGTCTTCGTCCTAATATTGTTTCCTGTATGTGACTGTAAGATAAGTTTTGTTCACAATCCTGCGGTGTGCCTGACATTCCTGTTTATGAATGAAGGCTGCTTTTAGGTGGCTAGCTTCTGAGGTCAGCCGGAGCTGTATAGAGAGATGATTATTGCACATGTTTAGCAGCAGAGAACAAGTGGTTCTTGTTAAGAGTAGCTGTAGAGAAAATGGTTGTAATTGAATGTCGAGCCATATGCTTCTTATTTTGCGCAAATGTGTCTTTTCTTTAGATCTTGTTAAATGTAGCTGTGCCAGACTCTACGGTTCATTCCATACGCAAATAAGTTTTTCCGCCATTTTACGATAGGGTATTGAAAAGAACATTTCAAGCAATGTAACGATAGGCTTTCACTGATTTCAGTGTTACCAGCTTGTAAGTAGAAGCTTTGTTTTTGTCTTTCACCTTTCCTCATGTTTTACTCATGAAGTCATCTAATGTGTTGAGGGCATCATGCCACCATGAACACGATGAATTCATCAGGGGAAATGTTCATGTGATTTGGACCTGCAGTGGATGGTCTTATAACCTTCAGTATGTTTCTGTTTGTTGTCCACTGGGGCACAACAACAGCCTCTTTTACTGCATAGTACGGCCTTTGACAGGCAAAACTTAAAATGTTGCTCTCAACATAGCGCACCAACAACTAGGTGCCTCAGTGAAAGGTAAAATGTTAATAATGGTATTTTAGGAGGTCAAATAAGAAAGTAAAGTTTTAATTTTCGTTGTCTCTCAAAACCATGCTAATCTAACTGTAATTTATCTTAATCCTTGTTTAATTTGGTCATTTGATTTTGTTTTGTTTCCCGCTGATAGGGTGCTATGCTGCAGGACAAAGGTAGATTGTTGTGAAAAAGTTCAAATTAAGTGTGATCAGAAAAGTACTAAGTGGCCTCAAAGTGCTGCCTTCACACATTGAAGGGTGAAAATCAGTTGTCGGAATCAGTGACTCTTTGTTCAAGACCACGTTTTCTGACCCTCGTTTATAAGTGTCAGTCTCGTGTCTAAGCTGCGCATCAAACATGTTGGACAGAGTCGAACCTTTATGATCAAAGGCCATGACTTGTTTAACCTGTAGTCTTAAAACACTAGGGCCTCTTTCTGACATGAACTTTCACCCTTAAACCCGGCAAATCTGCTTCTTAAAGGGTCATTATCTGATTATCCCCACCATGTCATTTCACACAGGAAACTCCATTTTAACCAGTCACAGACAGGCTGTGTTTAACACGGCTTTAAATCTTTAAATATTTAAATTGTCACTTTTCTCCCATCAGACTACTCTCATTTAGCACCTGTTACTAAGAGAAAAGCTGGTTTACCCCCATTATGGGGACTCTCAAGATGGTGTAGAACTATGAGTGTAATGGTGTCTTCTGATCTGCTTCTACTGTCTGTGTAATACTCAAAGTGCCTGTTACCTTGCACACTTTTACAGAGAACTAAATAATCAATTGAATTTTGCCATCATGGTCAGTGGGTTGATGGTGCAGCTCTAATTTTAGTTGGCCGTAATATTAGACGACCCAGTTATGTTATTTTATTCTAGAGACATTATGGATATATGTTTTATTTGTTTTAGTACTGTTCTTCTATTGATTGTATGAATGGAAGGATATGAAAGTTTTATATCATGGTTATTGTGAACAAAATTATCATGGTTATTTATTGTCATTGTAACTGTATTGTTGAATGTGCTTTAAAAGTACTTATACTCACTGAAATATGATAACCACGTTTTATTTAAAATTAAAAAAAATATTCTGAAACAATTTATTCATAAATTGATTAATACACACACACACAAACGCACACACACACACTCACACACTTACTGCTTATGGTTGTCCATCGATTCGATGATGACCATCTTCTTTTATTTTTGAGTCTGCTGATGTTTGAACAGTCCGATCCTGGATCCACAGATGCGGTTACATGGGCATGTGAAGGAGGTGCTGGGGGGAGCAGGGGTGGCTTGGCGAGCATGCCTCTTCGCACGCTTTGCTGCACGGTGTTGTGTGCGCTGTTCCTCTTTATAATCCACTCCCTGTGCGGAGTGGGAGCGCCAGAGGTCTCGGCAGGAAGCAAGTTCCTCCAATGAAGAGGGGTTGATCTGGCATCTCTTCAGTGTGGTCTTCATTTGGTCTTTGAACCGCTTCTTCTGCCCACCAGCACTGCGTTGGCCAAGGTGTAACTGACCATAGAGGATTCTGCGTGGGAGTCTATGGCTGGGCATTCGGATGACATGCCCCAACCACCTGAGTTGATGTTGGGTCATGATGGACTCCACGCTGCAGCTGCCTGCCCTCTCCAGCACTTCTGTGTGCGGCACTCTGTCCTTCCATGTGATGCCAAGGATCTTCTGCAGACATCTTACATGGAAGGTCTCCAGGCTTCTCAGATGGCGGCTGTAGATAGTCCATGCCTCACATCCGTACAGTAATGCAGTGATGCATACTGCTCTGTAGACCAGCACTTTGGTGTGGAGTTTGAGGTTGCTGTTCTGAAAAACCCTTCTCCTTCGACGACCAAAAGATGCTGATGCTTGCTTGAGGCGGTTCTGGATCTCGTCATCCATTGAGCAGGTGTCAGACATTATGCTCCCCAGGTATTTGAAGGTGGGCACCGTGAGCAGCTGTTGCCCTGCTGCTGTGAGGGTTATTGTGGGGTATTGTGGGAGGTCAGCACTGGACTGACAGAGTACCTCGGTCTTCTGGGTGTTGATCGTCAGTCCCATTCTGGTATATGCAGTTACAGCTGCCGAGAGGATGTTTTGCAGAGCCTGTGGTGTATGGGCAACCAGGGCACAGTCATCGGCGTATTGCAGCTCAATGATGGTCTCTGAGGTCAGCTTGGTAGTTGCCTGTAGCCTCCTGATGTTAAACAGGTTACCATCAAGCCTGAAGTCTATGGTAACTCCAGCCTGCTCCTCCATCCCCCTACGTAGCAGTGTTGTGACACAGACGAGGAAGATGTTGAAAAGAACTGGAGCCAGCACACAGCCCTGCTTCACTCCAGTTTTCACACCAAAGGGCTCTGAGCACACACACACACACACACACACACACACACACACACACACACACACACACACACACACACACACACACACACACACACACGCAAACGCAAACTCTTTATTTTCTTCTGTTTCAGTTTGTGAAGGTTTTATTTGGAGTGTTTAATATTACAAGCAAAACAGGTTTTGTTTGTTATAGGGAAATACTTGAAGTTAATTATGATACTATTATAGACTTTAATATGTCTTGTATTCTTGGTAACATTTAAGATAGCCAGCAAATAGCGTGCTATTTTTGAAACAGTAATAATAACTGTCGAGAATGTTATCACAGTTTAACATAATAGAATCTTTTGTCGTTTTTTTATTGCATATAAACTCAGGAAATGCATCCCTGGACACATGAGGATTCTGTAGCTATTTGGTATTGGCTCAATACCCAAATGTGTAGTATCATCCTAAACTTAAGTACAGTATCAAACAACAGAATAATAAGTGCTTATTACATGTTAACAGAAGTGTAAATAGAGCATGTTAAAACAAAGTAAGCAGATATTAACAGCAAATGAACAAGTAGATTAATTATCTATCCATCCATTTCCTACCACTTGTCCATCATAAATTTAACAAAATAATACAACTGGAAATGACACAATATGTTACTGCATGCATCAGCAGCCAAATCAGGAGCGTTTATAGCCAGTTTGCTTATTTACTACTAAAAGAGAAGTTGTCTTGTATGTTCACTGTTCTTTAATACCAACATTGTTCATTGATTGCAATAACAAACATATGTGTGCATTTATTAATGTATCATAAGTTGTTCAATTAAAGTTAAGCCAATAATGAAATGTTTGTGGTCCCCTTTATTTTGAAAAGTAATACATTTTAGAACCGGTACCGGTTCTGGATCATCGGTTGTCCCAAAGTAGTCTTTTATGGCTTACATGAAGTCTGTCATAAGTAGTAGTAGTTGTTGTTGAAGGGAAAAGCAATCATTCTGATGCATCTACATTAGAGGTGGGAATCTTTAAACACCTCATGATTCGATTACGATTCAGGAGCTACGATTCTATTAAGAATCGATTATTAATGCAGTTTTACATTTATTTTTGTTTCACTAAATAAGCGATTATCATTTGCAACTGTAAAAAACAGTGCATTTGTAATAAGAAACAGTTAAATTAATTCCCACATTTATTAAATCAATTAAAATGTGTGCAAAACTGGAACATAAGTGCCCTAATATAAAGGAGCTGGTCAGATCCCTCAGTGAGGTGGCTCGCTGCAGTCAGCCAAATTTTAGAACTGTCTGCATGACTTTATTTACAATAAATAAATCGATTATCGATTATTGACGTTTACTAATCGATGTTATAATTGTCCAAAAAAAAATTGGTTATTTCCCCCTTCTCTAGTCTCTATCCATCCATTTTCTACCGCTTGTCCCACTCTGGGTCGTGGGGGTGGCTGGAACCTATCCCAGCTGCATTCGGGCATAAGGCGGAGTACACCCTGGACAAATCCCCATCTCATCGCAGGGCCAACATAGATAGACAGACAACATTCATCATATGTCGTTATATGCTTAAAATGACCAATATACGTAAATAATACATGTTATTTTTAATGGGCCTGTTACAACATTAGATACGTATGTATTTACAGCGTGTATATGGAAGGTTGATGAAGGTTTTGGGATATTTTTAGGGTGCTGTATAGGCGAAATAGAGTGACTAGCATTGGCTCCATTGTTAGCTGACTTTTGCTAACATTTCTTTATGAGTGAGAATGCATAAAAAAGAAAAACAGAAGTCTCACAAAAGGATTGTGAATGATAGGAAACATTAAAAAAGTGCAGTTCCCTCTAAAACATATTTGAAAACAACCATCAGAATGTATGTTACAACCAAAACAATATTGGTAGACAACCACACTTTGTTGTGTTAATGCTTTTAATGCTTTTTCTCTCAGAGAAAAATCAGGGGGTGATTAAGGGTGATGGGTCAAATGCAGAGAATAATTTCGCCACACCTAGTGTGTGTGTGACAATCATTGGTACTTTAACTTAAATATTACTACTGTATATCCATTTTGGGTTTCTGGGGGTTTTGGATAGCGCCTGAAAGAACAACATGTGCATAATGTTTCTTTACAAAGTGCTCTCTCCAAACTACTGGTCAGGCGTGCTTGTTTTGCATGTCCATGGAACAGGATATCATTTTGACAGCGCCGTCGTCTGTCTATACAACTTTTGCAAACACAAATAAACTCAACGATTTTTCGAAGCAGTGGACGTGTAAATGTAGCATAATGTTCACTCTCCCCTGGTTCAAAGGCAACTTGAATGCGGCAGCCTTTCAATGCGGAGGTGTGAAATGGGGAGAAGGCAGAAAAACAGGTTTGGGTGATAAATAGCGGTTTAGAAAGTGTCTCCTTTCTGAAAGAGGACTGGGCTTTGTCTTGAAATGTGAGCTGGCTCCTCTGCAGCCACCGCCAGCTTCTCAGAAGTCTGACTTTCAACAGCCAAGGCAGCTAGGAGAAGAAAGAGAGGGGTGGAGAGTGGAGAGACAGATTTATGTTACATTGGGATGCCTTTAGGCTGGTGTGGATGAGTAAAAAGAGTTTTTCACCATTTAATTAAAGCTAGTAACAAATGCATTGTTATCAAACTTTGAATCATATTTTAAATATTGTGTCCTGTAAGTTAGCGGAGTAACGTTTTGTTTTGATTCGATATTTGTGGTTGCTGATACGATTCAGGGACGGTCAAATTTTTGTTGGAAGGATTCGATCCGATGCAATTCATTGGGTTGAAATCTATTCCGTAACTCTTTGGCAAACAAAATTCAACGGTTGTGACTGTGAAATAAATACTGGATACCTGACAGTGAAGATTAAGTTTCCTATATTCCTGTAAGGGATTTAGTTATAAATGAATTATGGATGCAAAGCAAGTAACCAACAATTAATGGCCAATGCATTCACATCTTATTTGAATAAAGGGCAACCAACACTTTAGGTTGAATTAACAAGAGGAAACCTTTTCTGCTCTCATTTTTAATATTCAATACATTTTCGATAAATGTACAATAACATTTTAACATTAGAATTACCTACAAAATAAAGTTCCCCGGCCTGGTTATACAGTATCTGTTCCCCGTCCCAGCGTCGCCGATGACGGACAGCGTCCTGGGTGTGCGGAAGCATGTATGCCCCCTTATCTCTGATAGTGTTGACCCCTCGCTTTTTAATTTTCATAGCTTTCTTGATCCATCTCTTATATTTATTTGTTTCTGATGAAATTACTTCTCTTTGGCTGCCATGCTGTTGTGTTCCGGAAGTCGGTGCGTCACCTAACTTGCTGCGCTGTCTTCCGGTGTGGCAGTCTCGTCTTTTGTGTTGCGGCTTTAAATTATTGTGTTGTGTCGTTTGTATTTGTTGGGGCTTTTGCAACCGTGCTGTAGCTGAAAGTTTTTGTGTTGTAATTTATGATATTGTCTTGTGGCGTTTGCGTTTGTTGTGACCTTTCTCAGCCATCGTAGCTATCTGATATTTTTGTTTTGATGACGCCACAAACGGGCAAACTAAACTTAACGTTTAACATCCAATAAAAGTGCTGTACTTCATATAAAGCCTGCCGTTCTTCAATCGAATGTTTTCCTTTTTGTACTATGGATAACATCAATCGATACCTATCTTCCGCAAGACAAACTTGCCGAGCACAGGTAGATATAATTGAAATATAGGAATATAATTCGATATATTGATCAATACAGTAAATTTATGCAATTACTGTACGCCCCTTGTCACTGTAAGAAAAAAAACTTACGTTGAGGTCTAAATAGCGGGTCAATATAAGGAATTTTGACATAACACCAATAAACCTGATAACATTAAAAAATAGCTCCAATGACTGATTAAGGGGCGGTGTGGCGAAGTTGGTAGAGTGGCCGTGCCAGCAATCGGAGATTTGCTGGTTACTGGGGTTCAATCCCCACCTTCTACCATCCTAGTCACGTCCGTTGTGTCCTTGAGCAAGACACTTCACCCTTGCTCCTGATGGCTGCTGGTTAGCGCCTTGCATGGCAGCTCCCTCCATCAGTGTGTGAATGTGTGTGTGAATGGGTGAATGTGGAAATACTGTCAAAGCGCTTGGAGTACCTTGAAGGTAGAAAAGCGCTATACAAGTATAACCCATTTATCATTTATCATTTATTTAAAAGAAAACACTCCAATCAGGCGAGATTACTCATAAAGCTCCACAGGTGGGTTAGGTTGAGCAAATCAAAGCTCTCATTTTCTGCTATCAGCCTGTGGTAAACTCCCCCTGAGCTCATTGCAAACAAACATGGCGTCGATCGTATGAGACTTTTTCACTGTTCCAGAGGAAGACGGTTTGTGTGCTATTTGCACTAAATGTTTTGCAAACATTCCACAAGGAGGGAAAAGCATTAAGCTTTCAACACACCAAACCAGGACACATTTACATGTACAGTTTGTCAAATCCATTAACTCCAGATGTGCACTAACTACAGTTAAACCTAAATAAAGAAGCAGGAAGGTATGAGCATCTGTAAAAAAAAATGTGCAGCCCTGTTAGATATACTAATGTGTTTTCCCTTGAATTTAGCTTGTGTCATCAATGAAACCTTGCCGTCATTTATTGTGGCAAAATGCATCTTTGTTTTAGAAAAAAAACAAAACTAATTACTCCCGGTTGCTGCTAATGAGCAAAACTTAAAAATAATAATGTGAATACTGAGACTTGATATGACCGATCTGTAAGTGTATGAGCAAGAACTGATTAAGCCTGCTCAGATGAGAGGCAAAATGTCTTCTAAGACAAACTGAGGCCTGTAGCCTTACTTTCCACAATTAACTAAAATGATTGAAACAATATTTAACAAGAGATTGGATGAATTTATAAATAAAAGTGGAACACTTGCGGACAACCAATAGAGCTACAGAGTCAACATTGATGGCATTAATGGAAATAACAGAAGAGATTACCAATGCAATAGATGGTAAACCGTGTGCAGCTGCAGTGTTTATAAATCTATCAAAAGCATTTGACACAATTAACCATATCTTAATTGACAAATGAGAATGGTATACCCTCAGAAGGCTGGTCTTGAAATGGGTAAGAAGCTACTTAACCAACATGGAGCAGCAATACGTGAAGCTAGGCCAACATAAGTCTATACTTCTAAAATAAATATATCTTAGCTGGGCCTGGGCATACCACAGGAAAAAATACCGGGATCAAAATTGTTCACTCTTTCTATGAACGGCATTTTACAAAAGATTTAAAGTTAATATTATATGCAGACGACTCGACTGTGTTTTGTTCAGGAGAGAAGCACACAGCAGCTAGTCCAAATAACAACAGAAGAAACTAGAAAAAACTAATACATTAAAGAGATGGTTTGACAAAAACAGACTATCCGTGAATCTTAGTAAAACTGAAACAGTGCTATTTGGTAACAGTAGCAGAGAAAGTCGAACACAAGTAGAAATAGACAAAGTACACGTTGAGTAAAATAAATCAAATTTTTCAGTGTAATAATCGATGATAGAATGAACTGGAAATCCCACATAAAAATATAGAACATAAGGTTGGAAGAAATATTTCACTATTAATAAAGCAAAATATCTTCTGGACCAAAAATACCTTCATATTCTCTACTACTCGCTCGTGCTACCGTATCTGAGTTATTGTGTAGAAATATGTTACAAAAGAGATCAGTTAGAATACGTAACATTGGCTATCGAGAACATTCAAATCGTTTTATTTATTTAATCAAAACCCCACTATTTTTACTACACTCTACTATTTATGAGAACCGTATTTATTAATTTATGTATTTAAAATGTATTTACTTACTCATTTCTCTAATTATTTATTTAATTGCTCATTTATTTATTTATTCACTGTTGTGCTACACATTGTGTACAAACAAATGTGTTAGAAATGGCTATAAAACGAAAAGCGGTAGGAGTAAATAAGCTCTGCTTTTTCATACTCCTTTTCTGACATGTTAGAATGAGAAATTGGAAATATGTTATGTATCATTGTAATTGCATGCATGTTTAAAATACATTTACACCATAACCACCATAACCATAAACTAAACCGTCTAGTTGTGATCGATTGAATGCCCTGAGATTACAATGACCTGGATCAGGAGTGTCCAACATGTGGCCCGGGTTGAGCATCGAAAAATAGGAATTGACGTTTAAGAATTTGGACGATAGAATCGGAATGTAAGACCCGGTTCCAGTCGATGCTCAATGCCTAACCCTCACTACCATGGCCACCTTGCATATTCTAAGATTAAGGATAAGTCGTCATGGTGACTTGGTGAAGGGTATTTGTTGGCTTTGTCAACCAAAAATAAATGGGTGCCCACAACAGGAGTGCCGGTACTTTGTGTCATATTTCATGGGGCATAGACCTCACTTTAGTGCAACCCACTGGCTTACTGGTACAGCCGCCACAGCTGCAACCTGTGCCAAGACGCCTCCATAATAAATAAATAAAAATACTCCTTTGAGCACAGACGGGAGTGAAAGAGTGTTCATATCCTTGCAGGAAACTTGCGAGATTATCATAAAAATCAGGTAATAGATACACTTGAGCGTCATTAAACGATAGTGCACTGTACCCCTGAATGAACAAGCCCCAACAAATGAAAATGTATTATATGTACAATATAAAAGGATCTTATATGAAAAGTAATATGTTAGGTTCAAACTGGAGTGTAAAACAAGAGCAACAATTTGCAAACATTCTTAACATGAAGAGCTACAAATGTATGCCTACAACTATAATTTTAAGGTTTTTGTTGTTCTAAATGGGCAAAATTAGTGACACACTCGAGCAGCGGGCAGCAGATGGGGGATTTTGGTGCCGTGCTGGAGGGAACCATTAATGTAGTGTGTATGTCAGTCGTATCATATCCAAAGTTTTTCAGGCAATTCGACCCTAGGGCCTTTTTAAATATGCCCTTTTCCACCAAAAGTTCAGGAAAGGATCCTGTAGACCGGTGTGGTTTGTGTTTCCATTGTATTTCACAGTTCAGGGTAGTTTATACAAATCAAAATGATGACGTATGGATAAGTGGTACATTATATTTTTTAAATTAATACCATGTAAATAGACAATATTAGGTCATACTTCTTTTACTAAAGTGTAAATAAATAAAATGCAAAGCAATAATATACAAAATCCTATAATTTAGAAACAACCCCTACCAAATCAGGCTTTTGTCCACATTGTCCAACAGTCAGAAAGTCGTCCCCTCAGTATGATGAATTCATGAGCGTTAAGGGAATCCTTATGGTACATTTCAGCTGTAAATAACAATCCTTAAAGGATGAATGCCAGTGTTTATTTCACGGTGACAACATGAACTAATCAGATTTAGTGTGAGCCTGATTGTTATGATCCGCTGCCCGGATCATATTCTGTTTATGTTTTCAAGTCACTTGTGTTTTCAGCACCTCTTGAGTTTGTTTGTTTCTGTTGCCATGACGGCAGATTACACTCATGTAATCTGCCGTGTTCGGGACGCTCACCTGTTGCCCGGGCACTAGTCAGAGAGCCATTTAGTCTATGCCCTGGCCTCACTCGGCCTGGTGGTCTTGTTTGCTCCCATGCAACAAGTTACGCTCTAGTTTACGCTCATAGTCTGTATTTTGGTACTAGCATCTTTTGGCTACCCTTTTGTTTTCCGTGCCGTGGGCACTGTGCAGCATATTTTGTCTGCTGATAGAATAAATAATTTATTCTCACCTGCAAGCCGCTTCCTGACATCCCTCTGCATCTTGAAAAGACGACCTCCGGCATCACAATGCCTCGTCAGCGTAACACTGATACCATTAGCGTTTGGTTCACTCAGGTTGGGGATAATAACTACACAAATGGCGGGTCATTGACTACTTTTACAGCATGAAACAAAGTAAATTGTAAATATTTGATGTGATTTACCATCGTTCTGCTTGTTAATGCCTCCTGTATTTCACATTTATCTTCAAATAACGAGGTTGTCGAGTCCCAGTAAGCACTTGGAGTTGCTGCTTCAAAGTCCGGCTAAGCATATATTTCTCTGTAAATACTAAGGTTGTTTGGTAACACTTTAGTATGGGGAACATATTCACCATTAATTAGTTGCTTATTAAAGTAACAAAGACTTAATTTAGAGTTATTTGGACACTAGCGGAACATATAAGGGTTAGGGTTACTAATAAGCAATAATTCTGAGGTTATTGAGGGAACACACTTTGTTAATGGCTTACAGGTTGTATAGTAAGGCCATGCAGAATAAGGCATTAATAAGTACTTAATGACTAATTAAGAGCCAATATGTTACTAATTTACATGTTAAAAAGCAACTAATTAATGGTGAATATGTGTTCCCCATACTAAAGTGTTACCGGTTGTTTATAGGGGTGTAACGGTATTATAAATACAGCGGTATTTCGGTATCAAAATCATCACAATAATAGTGTGACGTATGACGATATAAAATGAAAACTTGGTCAGTGCAGTTTTTTGCTGGCACTTATAACCTGGCTGTTCTGGAAGTAAACTACATCTACCAAAATTCCCTGTGTAGCGCGAGTGTTCGAGGTGTTATATAAATGATGTAAGTATATACTGTATGTAATCTAGTAACTTGCACATTTATAATAACATTTAATATTTACGTATTTTGCTCATTTTAAGCACACGCGGCGCATTAATTTCAAAAACACATCATGAAGTTAGTTGGTTTTTTTTTATCACTGACAGAGGTGGGGGGATCTAAGTGTCTTTTCGTGTCGTTCTGGCCATTTTCGGGTCCTAAATGGCTGTCAAAGGTATACCAACTTGTTGGGATACCAACTCAAACTTCTTCTGTCCAGGTGAAATGCATGATTTATGATCTAGAATAAACTTAAATAATAAACTTAGAATAAACTTGCCAGGAAGCAAGTAACACCACTGGATGATGTAAACATAGGGACACATGGTAGTGATCGCAGCACTACTATGAATAGTTTGTCCGTGTTAGTGCTTATAATAACAATATCACAAAGTCCTTTCTTATTTAGTTAGTACTTATTTTTATAATCAGCCTGATCTAAGCCTATGGTTTGTGTTAAATTATATATATATATATATATATATATATATTACTACACACACTATATATGTATATATATGTATGTATATTTATAGGCCTACTGAAACCCACTACTACCGACCACGCAGTCTGATAGTTTATATATCAATGATGAAATCTTAACATTGCAACACATGCCAATACGGCCGGGTTAACTTATAAAGTGACATTTAAAACTTCCCGGGAAATATCCGGCTGAAACGTTGCGGTATGATGACGTATGCGCGTGACGAAGTCAAAGTAACGGAAGTTATGGTACCCGTAGAATCCTATACAAAAAGCTCTGTTTTCATTTCATAATTCCACAGTATTCTGGGCATCTTTTGCAATTTGTTTAATGAACAATGAAGGCTGCAAATAAGACAGTTGTAGGTGGGATCGGTGTATTAGCAGCGGACTACAGCAACACAACCAGGAGGACTTTGTTGGAGCGCTAGCCGCGCTAGCCGCGCTAGCCGCCGACCTCACCTTGACTTCCTATGTCTCCGGGCCGCCAAACGCATCGGGTGAAGTCCTTCGTCCTTCTGCCGATCGCTGGAACGCAGGTGAGCACGGGTGTTGATGAGTAGATGAGGGCTGGCTGGCGTAGGTGGAGAGCTAATGTTTTTAGCATAGCTCTGTGAAGTCCCGTTGCTAAGTTGCTAAGTTAGCTTCAATGGCATCGTTAGCACAACATTGTTAACCTTCGCCAGCCTGGAAAGCATTAACCGTGTATTTACATGTCCACGGTTTAATAGTATTGTTGATTTTCTATCTATCCTTCCAGTCAGGGGTTTATTTTTTTGTTTCTATATGCAGTTAAAGCACGATGCTATCACGTTAGCTCGTAGCTAAAGCATTTCGCCGATGTATTGTCGTGGAGATAAAAGGCACTGAATGTCCATTTCGCGTTCTCGACTCTCATTTTCAAGAGGATATAGTATCCGAGGTGGTTTAAAATACAAATCCGTGATCCACAATAAAAAAAGGAGAGTGTGGAATCCAATGAGCCAGCTTGTACCTAAGTTACGGTCAGAGCGAAAAAAGATACGTCCATCACTGTCTCTCAAGTCCTTCACTGTAACGTTCCTCATCTACGAATCTTTCATCCTCGCTCAAATTAATGGGGTAATCATCACTTTCTCGGTCCGAATCTCTCTCGCTCCATTGTAAACAATGGGGAATTGTGAGGAATACTAGCTCCTGTGACGTCACGCTACTTCCGGTACAGGCAAGGCTTTTTTTTTATCAGCGAGCAAAAGTTGCGAACTTTATCGTCGATTTTCTCTACTAAATCCTTTCAGCAAAAATATGGCAATATCGCGAAATGATCAAGTATGACACATAGAATGGATCTGCTATTCCCGTTTAAATAAAAAAAAATCATTTCAGTAGGCCTTTATATATATGTATATACACACTATATATGTATGTATATTTATATATATATATATATATATGTGTGTATATGTATATATACTGTATATATGTGTGTATATGTATATATATATATATATACACACACACTATATGTGTGTATGTATATATATATATATATATATACACACACACACACACATATAGTGTGTGTATATATATGTGTGTGTGTGTGTGTGTGTATATATATATGTATCATATCATTCGTACACTAAATCGAATCGCATCATATCGTTCTGTTTTATAAATGAATCGTTTTTGAATTGCATCATAACCCATGTATCACGATGCGAATCGAATCCCCCGTCACAAATAACTTTACATCCTTGTGTAAAAGAGTCCATCCACTTCATTTAGATTTGAGTACCAAAATTAAGTTTATAAAAATTCATAAACAACATTAAACTACATACTAGTTTAAATTTACGGCTGAGTAAAAACAGTACAATATTGTTCCACTAATCAGCGTTCTTTAGCACTAGGTGCCCCACAGAAGTTTCTGCAAGTCAAAAGTTCCTATTGTTCTTCTTTCTTTACGTTGTCAAGTATGTTGAAGTACAAATACACAACAAATAAGAAATTAGCAAGTTCTCCTACATACTGTAGTAGTGGCTGAAATTTAAATTACAAAGTTTAAGAAACCCCCAAACTGTGTTCAACCAATCAGTGTTTGACAGCACACTACGGGAACTTTTTCTAGTATCACTGTGCTACTAAGAACTAAAATAGTTCCTGTGGAACTTTATTTACACGGTAGTTGTTGGTGTAAATGCAGGGGGTATTTCATTTTCCAGGGTAAACTGGAAAGTTCCTGTAAAAGTTAATGTGGTGAGAAGAGGCCTACTCATGCAGTCTCTTTGTTAACCACTTGGATGTTATTGTCCAGGGGAGGGGTCTCTAACCTTAAATACTATTAGAGCTACTACTTTGTGTGTTTAATTTATATAACTGGCAACATTTGAATTTAATTTATATTTATGAAGTAGACCTCCACATAAACAGTGTGTTTATTGTCTGTCATTCTATTTGTGGTAATTTGTCATTAAATAAGGGCATGGTTATGGTTAGAATTCTACTTTATATTTACGAAGCAGACCTCCACTAAACGGTGCGTTCATTCTCTGTCATGTTGTTTGTGGTAATTTGTCATTAAATAGAGGGATAGGTATGGTTATGGTAGGTTTTGGTGTTTGTTTATTTCAACCATACATGCAGTTACATTGTGTTGCTTGACATAGTTGCAGTTTGTCATTTCAACATGTTCGAAAAGGAATAGGAATAAATGATGAGTTATACTTGAATAGCGCTTTTCTACCTTCAAGGTACTCAAAGCGCTTTGACACTATTTCCACATTCACCCATTCACACACACATTCACACACTGATGGCGGGAGCTGCCATGCAAGGCGCTAACCAGCAGCCATCAGGAGCAAGGGTGAAGTGTCTTGCCCAAGGACACAACGGACGTGACTAGGATGGTAGAAGGTGGGGATCAGAGTTTATTCAATCCTACCGCTTTTTGGTTTTCACTTAATTTCTGAATTGATTACTTACATAATACTCAGGAGTTAAGCAACCATTATTTGTGTTGGAAACCCTTAATGAACGGCACACAATATGTTTGAAAAAATATTGGTTTTAAAAAGGTGCTTTGTTAAGTAAATCCCCCAAAATACATCAGTTATCTACTGGGAGTGAGTTACTTTAAATATGAAAGTCTACTAAATTCTTAGGTTCTACAATACATTGTTGGGTATTTAGTTTTAGTAATGATTAGAGTACCGGTATGCAAATGCAAGTCTGTTTAGGGACTCACAGACTGAAGGATGTAATGTTAGAAGCACACCAGGAGTTCACCACAGCTAAACAGATTGCAAGATTTAAGTTGAGGCAGCAGCAGATAGGTGTCGCTTGTGGTGCCGACGTGAATCTTAAGGCTTGTTAATGTCAACCACGAGGTCACCAGTGTAGACGGTGTGGGTTTTACAACACTTTGATCAGCCAGTGAGACCAACAGGAAGGTGGAAAGAGCCCTCACACTGCAGTGGACCTTGAGTCACCGCGGTCCATAGAAACACCTCGGAATGTAACAGGACATTGTGCTAGTGAGATCAGTAAATAAGTAAGATAATAATTGACTCACTAATCGATATTATCGCACAGGTATCAGTTGTATTTCAGACTCAACACTGCGGATCCTTTCTAAAATCTGTCCTTCCATGAAAAAAGTTAGTTTTTAATCAAACATTACATATTATGAATACATGTGATCTGATTACAACAATGACTATCTCTATGGTGAAACCCATTACAGTGGAACAACAAACCAAAATAATCAATTGTAACCATATAAAACATGGTTCCATAGCTTTTGCCCTCACTAAAGAGCCTACGAAAAAGCAAAGCACTCTTGTGAGGTGATGTGAAGTCTCACAGGATTTGACAAGGTCTAGCTAATTATGTAGAGAACCTACTCAACTGCCTTTTGGACTCCGTGTTGGGTGACTTGAAATACGTTGGTCCTGAAAGTGCGGATTGAACTTCAAAATACACATCAGAGGTTCCACTGTAGAGCTTCGTAAATTAAGTTCAGCAGTTGAAACATTTTATCATTGCGAATGGGTGGGCTGAGTTGTAGGGCTCTCTGATTGAGAACATGGAGAGCACGCCTCCGCACATCTTACTCCACTACAAAAGGAAGTTGTGGCGCACATACTAATAAAGCTGTAAGGCGGTTTTGTTACTCAATTCCTTCTCAGTTCATGCACAATTTAAATGTCCTTAAGGGGCTTGTAAGAAGAGACTCAAGGCAGCCAGACGGACCGTCTTCTTCCTTAAACCCTCGCCTTCTGCATTTTCCATTACCCCACTTAGCCTGTATCTTAGGAAAAGCAGAACGTTGTACATTCCCTCTGTGTACGACCCATATAAGATGGGGGTGTAAAGCAGGAAGTAATTAGTTCAACTTATTGTGCTCTAATCATAAAAAACATCTTGCTGCTCACGAGCTTTGCTGGTTAACCAGGCTTTTCTGTGGGTCATTATTGTTTATAGTGGTTGTTAACAGTGGAGAAAGACAGGCAAAGACATGAATTCCTCAGTTCACAACCTTTCAAAGTCATCTGAATGTGTGATGAATTGGCCTCCTATGTCTAATTTCCATTATGCATGCTTTAATTATAGTAATCTCTATGCACTTTTCATTTTTGTTAGTATTATGGATGTAACGGTATCAAATGTCATATTACGATATTGCGGTATTAAAGCCACGGTATGATATTATTCTGGTATATTTATAAAATATGTTAGTGTGTAAAATGAATTGACAGGATTGTTCAGGATAAACACACTTACTGTAATTGAACACAAACATAATGCTCAAATGTTCTAATTAGGGCTGGACGATATATCGATATGCGCAATATATCGCAGGTTTGTCTCTGTGCGATATAGAAAATGACTATATCGTGATATTCGAGTATGCGTTCTCACGCAGTTGCTTTTAGCTGCGGGCATTACACTACAGGCTCTCCTCGCTCTTTCCTGTCTCTCCTTCTCACAGACAGCAAGCACAGCTTCTACACACGTCACATACTGTCACGACATACTGTCACGACTTACGCCCTCGCGCAGCAAATAGGTAGCAGCATGGCTAACGTTAGCTGTGATGCTAGCGGTAATACGAGAGAAAGAAGGTGCGAATCTGGTAACAAATGGAGGAATAATTAATTCCCACAAAAAACAGCAGGGAGTCCATCGTCTGGCGGTGGTTTGGCTTCAAGTGGGAATATGTCGAACAGACAACCGTAATTTGTCAAGTGTGGGGCGAAAGCGTTGCTATAAAAAGTAGCATTACTGCTAATATGTAGCATCATTTGAAAAGTCACCTGCTAGAGAATGAACAGTGCTTACTCCGCATGTCAACATCTCCACTGTTTCCCACACATGCATTTATTTGTGGCGGCTCGCCACGAAAGAATTACGTCCGCCACAAATAGATTTTTTTTATTTTTTATTTTTTATTTTTTGTCCTGTCCAGCTTCTCAGGCAAATCATATAGTTGATGTAGATGCCCATATCGGCTGTTCAGATTTACTTTACAAAAGAGAAGTGTAGGATACTTCTCTTGTTGCCTTATTTGTATTTGACTTTACTAAATGTATTTATATTATCATTTGGTGCAGCCGGGCCGGAGCAGGAGGGGATAGAAAGAGAGAAAAAAGAAGACAGAGGGGGAAATTGTGGGGACAAGAGGGGGATTAGACAGAGAGACAAAAACAACAACAGCAAACACAACAACAACAACAACAATAGAGCAACATCAGCAAATACGACATGTACAAATATGATGGTAAAAGTAATAGCAAATAAGCAGTTAGCGAAAATAAAAAACAATACAGAATGGAGCAATACAAATACCAATAGAAATAGCGCTATTGATAATGAACAATACCAATACTTTACCTTTATTATCAACAATACAGTTGTTCGAATGCAACAATACATATACCTTTACGTAATGATAACTTCAGATACGAAAGAATGCACGCAGTAACAGTCACCTGTTACCATACCGACGAGCTAACGTGTCCAGGTTATAACCCTGTTGTCAATAAACACACGTGGAGACGGTGCTTCAGATACTAATACTAATTTGATACTGTAGTAGTTATCTTTAGTGTATTCATAATGTAAAATGGATGGATAAATGGATGGATGGACGTTTAAAACAAAACTGTTATTAATTAGTAAGTATACATTTTTTGAGCCTTTTTAGAGAAAATCATATCATTGTAGTAAATTATGCAAATTACTCGATGTCATGGTGACCACGCCCATAGCCACGCCCCCACCGCCACAGGTATCTTGGCAGTTTATGGGAAACACTGATCTCCGTTTGGTGCCACACGCCCACACCATCAAAATGCCGTGGCAAACATTTCCCGATCAACACCGTATGAAAAAAATAGTGATTTTATTAGTTGTGATTTCCTTCTCTGCATGAAAGTTTTAAAGTAGCATATATTAATGCAGTATGAAGAAGAATGTTTTAATGTAGACACATAGAATCATCATACTGCTGTGATTATATGCATCAAGTGTTCATTCAAGGCTAAGGCAAAATATCGAGATATATATTGTGTATCGCAATATGGCCTTAAAATATCGCGATATTAAAAAAAGGCCATATCGCCCAGCTCTAGTTCTAATCATATTCATTACTTAAAACATAATTTTTAATTGCAAAGAATTGTGCAGGGACATCCACTGTTTCAAGCAAATATTTTTAAAAAAACTTACAATTGCATGTCTTTAAAGTTACAATGTAAACATCCAGTGTAAAACAATAGTGCTCACTTACTTTAGTGTCTTTCAACTTTTACTTTCTGAGAAGCAGTGTCCTTCACAGTGGACATGTTTGTATCAGTCTGGAAAAAGCTTTTTCTCAGAAAAGTTAACTAACAATTTAACTTTTAATAATGTAAATACCTTACGTACTGATGTTTGGCCTCGCTGACTTCAATGATCTTTTCTGGATGACAGTTTATGAGGAGGCGACTTGTCCGCGACATCGGGAGAAGAAGCGGTGGAAATATAAATGAATAGATTGATTGAGGATTTATCAAGTAGTTTTTCAGTTTCCTCATGTTTCTCGCGGTGAACATTTTTCTTGGTGATTACCTCTGTGCGGTGGGAAGTGACCGGCTGACTCTGTGCCAGCTTGGAAACGCACAAGACGAAAGCATAGCTTTTCAGAATGCAGATTTTCTTATCCCCGCCAAATGTTTTTCACCAGGGTTTGTTAACAACATAATTCAAATAGTTATGGTTAGATTTTAATGTCATTTTTTAGAAAATGTCCAAAAGAACAATTCCTCTCATCGACTACGAACACACTTCACTTCCTTCTTATGGCGTTCCACGGCCCCACCTTGGTGCCCTGCGCTTCACCTAAGATTCTAGGAGACTTAGTTTACCTACTCAGTGGCGTAGTGGTTAGAGTGTCCGCCCTGAGATCGGTAGGTTGTGATTTGAAAACCCCGGCCGAGTCCTACCAAAGACTATAAAAATGGGACCCATTACCTCCCTGCTTGGCACTCAGCATCAAGGGTTGGAATTGGGGGTTAAATCACCAAAAAATGATTCCCGGGCGCGGCACCGCTGCTCCCCTCACCTCCCAGGGGGTGAACAAGGGGATGGGTCAAATACAGAGGACACATTTCACCACACCTAGTGTGTGTGACAATCATTGGTACTTTAACTTTAACTTACTTTCAGAACCAGCCAACGCTAAAGCGACGGAAAAAACTACATACCAAGTTTTTGTTTGATACCGTCAGGCGTCACAGTATTATTGTGAAGACCTTGAAACCGAAATTCTGGGGTATCTGCAATACCGTTAAGTTAAGTGTAATGTATATCTCAGTGCACAATGTTTACATTATTGTTATGTTGAACACAAACTCGTTAATGAGGCGTTTTGTGCATGTTTTATATGAAAGCCACTTGTTTTGCAATTGGTATACAGACATTATATAATGTTTAGAATGCTGAACTACTGAGTTTCTTTGCTTCTTATTGTAGAACTATTTATTGGTGTAAATACCTGTTACATGATTGTTTTGACAGCTCGTAGGTACCAATCTATTATCTGGTACACCCTCGATAGGTTGACTGATGACAGGCGGAGTTTGCTTTTGATGCCACATGAGTGTGACCCCACGACTTGTTCACAAGTACCTGGAGGGAAGGGAGTCCTAATTGCCGGGGGGAAATGGGATGTCCTTGCAGGGTGGTTTCTATTGTAGATAAGGCAATTAAGTCTACTCCTTTTATCTGAAAGGATCCTTTGAAAGGAGACATTGTACAAAGCATCAAGATGTGTTCAAGCGACATTCCACTACAGTGCCAAAAAAGTGTGTGTGTCACAGGAGCGTGGATTTGTTATTGGAACGCTGTAGGTGTGCTGGATAGTGCCCTGTGGCCAGTGTTTGCTCATTGAACAAGACTTTCGAATCGTATTGCTGTTGAGGCAATTCATTGTCATTGTGTTTCTGTCAATCGGCTTAAAAACATCTGATGATCATTTAGTTTGATACCTTATGTGTATTAGACTTTTTTTTTTTTTAAATATACTTTTATGGCTTTAAGCTTTTTCCTGGCTATGGACAGGATGTCAGTTGCTTTTGAATTCAGCTGTTTGAAAAAAATTGAGACACAATGGAATCCATTACTTAGTTGCAGCCAGCAGTGGTGTTGTCAATCCAGCCTCAACTAGTTTGCCGCCTAAGGAACAACATGACACAATCAATTAAGATTTTGCAGCATTACTTTGACTGTTTACATATGCCCGTCTGACATGGCAGCGGTCATGTTGACATTTTTATATTTTTCTACAAGAACAAAATACTGTAGATGTAGTTGCTGTGTTTTGTTTTGTGTATGAAGGACATTTAGAAATTTGAACCATGACCCGCTTTCTTGCGTTTTGAACCTTGCAACTTATAAAACGGTGCAGCGAATTTGTGGAATTTTCTTTGCTGACGGCCATAAAGAAAATTGTTTTCATTAAACACATGCAAAGACACTTAAATGGTCTGTTATTGTTGTTCACTCACTGCAGGTGTTGTGTAAAGCTTTGAAATTAAATAAAAAGTACCATTCTGTCTTCTAATCGTACAAACCCCGTTTCCATATGAGTTGGGAAATTGTGTTAGATGTAAATATAAACGGAATACAATGATTTGCAAATCCTTTTCAACCCATATGCAATTGAATGCACTACAAAGACAAGATATTTGATGTTCAAACTCATAAACTTTTTTTTGTTTTTGCAAATAATAATTAACTTAGAATTTCATGGCTGCAACACGTGCCAAAGTAGTTGGGAAAGGGCATGTTCACCACTGTGTTACATGGCCTTTCCTTTTAACAACACTCAGTAAACGTTTGGGAACTGAGGAGACACATTTTTTTACGCTTCTCAGGTGGAATTCTTTCCCATTCTTGCTTGATGTAGCTTAAGTTGTTCGACAGTCCGGGGGTCTCCGTTGTGGTATTTTAGGCTTCATAATGCGCCACACATTTTCAATGGGAGACAGGTCTGGACTACAGGCAGGACAGTCTAGTACCCGCACTCTATTACTATGAAGCCACGTTGATGTAACACGTGGCTTGGCATTGTCTTGCTGAAATAAGCAGGGGCGTCCACGGTAACGTTGCTTGGATGGCAACATATGTTGCTCCAAAACCTGTATGTACCTTTCAGCATTAATGGCGCCTTCACAGATGTGTAAGTTACCCATGTCTTGGGCACTAATACACCCCCATACCATCACAGATGCTGGCTTTTCAACTTTGCGCCTATAACAATCCGGGTGTTTCTTTTCCTCTTTGGTCCGGAGGACACGACGTCCACAGTTTACAAAAACAATTTGAAATGTGGACTCGTCAGACCACAGATAACTTTTCCACTTTGTATCAGTCCATCTTAGATGAGTTCAGGCCCAGCGAAGCCGACGGCGTTTCTGGGTGTTGTTGATAAACGATTTTCGCCTTGCATAGGAGAGTTTTAACTTGCACTTACAGATGTAGCGACCAACTGTAGTTACTGACAGTGGGTTTCTGAAGTGTTCCTGAGCCCATGTGGTGATATCCTTTACACACTGATGTCTCTTGTTGATGCAGTACAGCCTGAGGGATCGAAGGTCACGGGCTTAGCTGCTTACATGCAGTGATTTCTCCAGATTCTCTGAACCCTTTGATGATATTACGGACCGTAGATGGTGAAATCCCTAAATTCCTTGCAATAGCTGGTTGAGAAAGGTTTTTCTTAAACTGTTCAACAATTTGCTCACGCATTTGTTGACAAAGTGGTGACCCTCGCCCCATCCTTGTTTGTGAATGACTGAGCATTACATGGAATCTACTTTTATACCCAATCATGGCACCCACCTGTTCCCAATTTGCCTGTTCATCTGTGGTATGTTCCAAATAAGTGTTTGATGAGCATTCCTCAACTTTATCAGTATTTATTGCCACCTTTCCCAACTTCTTTGTCACGTGTTGCTGGCATCAAATTCTAAAGTTAATGATTATTTGCAAAAAAAATAAAATGTTTATCAGTTTGAACATCAAATATGTTGTCTTTGTAGCATATTCAACTGAATATGGGTTGAAAATGACTTGCAAATCATTGTATTCAGTTTATATTTACATCTAACACAATTTCCCAACTCATATGGAAACGGGGTTTGTACATAGTGTTTCTACTTGTATGGATTCTTCATTCATCCCTCCAAGCAACGTTTGTAAGTTTTACAATAAAACTAAAACAACTCTTACTGACTAAACTGTCCCATGTGTGGTCTGTAGAAGTGTTTTCATGCATATTTGTCCGGGCTCTTGTAATGTAATGAAGCTAGCATTGTTAGTATTAGATAATATGCTAAAACGTTTACGAGTGTCTGTGTTAGTAATATTACCTTACAATGGCATTATTTTTGTGTTGTTACAGTTTCACAAATTCCTCAGTAAATTCACCAATACGTCACTGTGGACTTATTGAGTCTATTTAGCTGATTGGAGAGCAAGCTTCTGCAGCTAGTGGGTCCATGACAATGACGTCTGTTTTGTTTGATCAGCGGTTTTACTGCTGTGTTAGACACTGTTTGAAAACAATTAAGGTATGCAAATAAACATTTATGAAATCTTTTTGTGTAAATAACTTACTTCACAACGTATATATCTGCAGCTTGTAGTCCGGTGCAGCTGATATATGGGTAAAACTTTTTTTTTTTTTAAGTGGGTGCGGCTTATATACCTGTGCGCTCTATAGTCCGTAAAATACGGTAAATGCCCATCCCAATTCATGGCCATTTATTAGTCTTGCATAAGTAAGATAACTGTTAAATGTTTTACTGTCACAAGCATCAGACTGCAATCTCTGAGTAACTTTAAAAGGAGTAGATTGTTTGTTTCCAACTCTGGTCGTCCCAGACACTAAACCTGCTCATCAGGACACCCGAGAAGGAGATGAGAAGTTTCCCTGTGAACTTAAGCAGCCAAGCATTGAAGATAGCCCCTCCGCATGTCTGCTTTTCAGTGGAGTGGAAAGAGGCTGTTTCCCACCCTGAAGAGCACACTGTTGAAAAACAACAGAAACAAACAAATTCAACATTTTAAAAAAACATCTCTTCATTTAGCCGCTTCATTACTCCCCCATCTTAATCTTCATCAGCAAGCCTTTCCACAAAGTTATTAATTAGCTTTGTTGCTTATCTTTTCCTTCTCCCAGCCTCATCTACATGTAATTAAAGCATCACATATATGAAGGTTCAGGAGGGTAAAGCTGATATTTGGCAACTATATTGTACTGTGTTTCAGTGACCTACTTTTTAATTAATCAGTTTACCCTGCAGAAATGTTGCAGTACTTTTGGAAATATGTTGTTGGCATATAATTAAGTAAGCCGTTAAATTTAAAAATATATATATATATATATCTGGAAGCTTCTTTTTACTGAATATAGAAGCGGTTGATGACTCTATCACTATTGTTTTTAAAGGCCTACTGAAACCCACTACTACCGACCACGCAGTCTGATAGTTTATCTATCAATGATGAAATCTTAACATTGCAACACATGCCAATACGGGCGGGTTAACTTATAAAGTGCAATTTTAAATTTCCCGCGAAACTTCCGGTTGAAAACGTCTATGTATGATGACGTATGCGCGTGATGTCAATCGTTGAAACGGAAGTATTCGGACACCATTGTATCAATACAAAAAGCTCTGTTTTCATCGCAAAATTCCACAGTATTCTGGACATCTGTGTTGGTGAATCTTTTGCAATTTGTTTAATGAACAATGAAGACTGCAAAGAAGAAAGCTTTAGGTGGGATCGGTGTATTAGCGGCTGGCTGCAGCAACACAACCAGGAGGACTTTGACTTAGATAGCAGACACGCTATCCGACGCTAGCCGCCGACCACATTGATGATCGGGTGAAGTCCTCCGTCGATCGCTGGAACGCAGTTGAGCACGGGTGTTGATGAGCAGATGAGGGCTGGCTGGTGTAGGTGGATAGCTAATGTTTTTAGCATAGCTCTGTGAGGTCCCGTTGCTAAGTTAGCTTCAATGGCGTCGTTAGCAACAGCATTGTTAAGCTTCGCCAGGCTGGAAAGCATTAACCGTGTAGTTACAGGTCCATGGTTTAATAGTATTGTTGATTTTCTGTCTATCCTTCCAGTCAGGGGTTTATTTCTTTTGTTTCTATCTGCAGTTAAGCCCGATGCTATCACGTTAGCTCCGTAGCTAAAGTGCTTCGCCGATGTATTGTCGTGGAGATAAAAGTCATTGTGAATGTCCATTTCGCGTTCTCGACTCTCATTTTCAAGAGGATATAGTATCCGAGGTGGTTTAAAATACAAATCCGTGATCCACAAAAGAAAAAGGAGGGAGTGTGGAATCCAATGAGCCCTTTTACCTAAGTTACGGTCAGAGCGAAAAAAGATACGTCCTGCACTGCACTCTAGTCCTTCCCTCTCACGTTCCTCATCCACAAATCTTTCATCCTCGCTCAAATTAATGGGGTAATCGTCGCTTTCTCGGTCCGAATCGCTCTCGTTGCTGGTGTAAACAATGGGGAAATGTGAGGAGCCCTTCAACCTGTGACGTCACGCTACTTCCGGTACAGGCAAGGCTTTTTTTAATCAGCGACCAAAAGTTGCGAACTTTATCGTCGATGTTCTCTACTAAACCCTTTCAGCAAAAATATGGCAATATCGCGAAATTATCAAGTATGACACATAGAATGGATCTGCTATCCCCGTTTAAATTTAAAAAATTAATTTCAGTAGGCCTTTAATTTCTGCTGTTATTATTTTTCTGAATTGTGTCTTTGTCATTAGGAAGGTATGTTTCATAAAAAATATGAATGATTTAATAGAATAACTTTTTATTTAACCCACAATAGAGAAATTTCGATATGATAAACATAACTTTTCATGTTTTTTTAAGTGATAAGTGATACTTTGAAAAAAATTAAAATCAGATTAATCACATTTTTAAATTCTGATTAATCATGACCAATTGCAGTGAATTATTGCTTGGATAATTTTAATTACATTTAAAAATACCCAAATATTTTGATACAAATTTTACTGTTAAAATGTCTTACAAAAACATTTTTTCAAAGTTTTACTTGAATGAATCTAAAGTCCTGTTTGGGTGTATATTGGAGTATTTTCTAGCGAGCAGTGAGCACACCAGTCATTCTCCTCAGTCATCTTTGCACTGACCTATGCATTGACCCGATCACTGACCATATAGCAACACCCACCACCTTTTAGATAACCATCAGCAGTTAAGGTAAAAGAGCATGTGCGGTCAAAATAACTTGTGATTAATCCGCATGTATATGAATAATGCGATAATTTATTGTGATTAATCGAATGAGTTAATTTTTTAAAGCCCTTTTTTATTTGTTTTTACAAATTCCTTGTGTGATTTTGAGCGTTGACAACACACGACTGTACTATATATTTATTCTTGGTGAGAATTGTATAAGATTTGAAATGGGTAAACATTTTTATATCAAGCAACAGCTAGTAATTTAGACTTAAATGCAATACTCAAACACTCCCTGAGATTCACTAAACACAAATGTACATTTCCGAGATTTCAGTTGTGGTATATCCCTTCAATCTTGACCCTGCCTGTACTCTGCTCACTCAAGTAAGAGGGCCTTGTCGGTTCACTGGCTCTCACAGTGAATACCTATCATTGTCCCTCTCACTTTTAAACAAACCCTTTAGGCTGGCATAGGACAGACTGGCCGAGGTTCAGGAACTCAGCTGAGCCAGAGATTAGCAAGGCATGGCAGGATCCCTGATAACTGACACCTCCCACACAGGCAACTGAACCTCACTAGCATCTCGCTAAAGATTGAAGGCACAAAGACACTTTTCAGAAGTGGGCACAGTGGTGCTAATCCCTTTAACACTAAAACCCAGGCCACTGATAGCATCTAAATAACTCTTCAGTAAATGTCATTTGCTTCTATTAGCTGTATGATATCATGTTTTTGATGGATTGCATTTGAAGTTCTACAAGTATGTTTGGGTTTATTTTGATTCCTCTTGACAATCACGTGAGTGCTCCTGTTTAATAAGACATAAAGAAAGGCCACCCTCTCAGTAGAACTGCTTTGGCTCGGGGGCTTAAGTCAATTTAGTGCTGCTGCTTTGTCAAATGCTTCCGTAGCATTCCCTTGGCATCAAACCATCTTACTGTTTGCTCTCAGTTAGCCTTTAACCTTTCAGCCGAGGGTTGCTCGGCTGGAAGACACAATAGATGTACAGATATTGCCTTCAATGTCTTATGTTGTTGTTGTGGATGTGTTTATATGCAGGTCACTAATCATAGTACTGAGGGTGACTTGATTTAACAGCACTACTGTCATTAAAAAAGCATAGATGCCTCTAGGTAGTTAAAGGCCTACTGAAATGATTTTTTTTTTATTTAAACGGGAATAGCAGATCCATTCTATGTGTCATACTTGATCATTTCGCGATATTGCCATATTTTTGCTGAAAGGATTTAGTAGAGAAAATCGACGATAAAGTTCGCAACTTTTGCTCGCTGATAAAAAAAAAGCCTTGCCTGTACCGGAAGTAGCGTGACGTCACAGGAGCTAGTATTCGCCACAATTCCCCATTGTTTACAATGGAGCGAGAGAGATACGGACCGAGAAAGTGACGATTACCCCATTAATTTGACCGAGGATGAAAGATTCATAGATGAGGAACGTTACAGTGAAGGACTTGAGAGGCAGTGATGGACGTATCTTTTTTCGCTCTGACCGTAACTTAGGTACAAGCTGGCTCATTGGATTCCACACTCTCTCCTTTTTCTATTGTGAATCACGGATTTGTATTTCAAACCACCTCGGATACTATATCCTCTTGAAAATAAGAGTCGAGCACATGAAATGGACATTTAAAGTGACTTTTATCTCCAAGACAATACATCGGTGACACACTTAGCTACTGAGCTAACGTGATAGCATTGTTCTCAAATGAAGATAGAAACAAAATAAATAAACCCCTGACTGGAAGGATAGACAGAAGACCAACAATACTATAAAACCATGTACATGTAACTACACGGTTAAAAATTCTCAGCCTGGTAAGGCTTAACTATGCTGTTGCTAACGACGCTAAGGCTAATTTAGCAACTTAGCAACCGGACCTCACAGAACTATGTACTCTTCTCCTTTTTCTATTGTGTATCACGGATTTGTATTTTAAACCACCTCGGATACTATATCCTCTTGAAAATGAGAGTCGAGCACGCGAAATGGACATTTAAAGTGACTTTTATCTCCAAGACAATACATCGGTGACACACTTAGCTACTGAGCTAACGTGATAGCATCGTTCTCAAATGAAGATAGAAACAAAAGAAATAAACCCCTGACTGGAAGGATAGACAGAAGACCAACAATACTATTAAACCATGTACATGTAACTACACGGTTAAAAATTCTCAGCCTGGTAAGGCTTAACAATGCTGTTGCTAACGACGCTAAGGCTAATTTAGCAACTTAGCAACCGGACCTCACAGAACTATGATAAAACATTAGCGCTCCACCTACGCCAGCCAGCCCTCATCTTCCCATCAACAGCCGTGCTCACCTGCATTCCAGCGATCAACGGCGTGACGAAGGACTTCATCCGTGGGTTTGGCGGCAAGCATCGGCTAGGCATCTTCTAAGTAAGTAGTCCTTGTTGTGTTGCTGTAAGTATTGTACTTAGCCGCTAAGACACCGATCGATCCCACCTACAACGTTCTTCTTTGCAGCCTCCATTGTTCATTAAACAAATTGCAAAAGATTCACCAACACAGATGTCCAGAATACTGTGGAATTTTGTCGAAGAAAACAAGAGGTTTTTCTATCGGGTCCGATAGATTTTCTGACGTCACGCGCATAAATCATATCCAAAGGAGTTTTTCAACCGGAAGTGTGGCGGGAATTTTAAAATTGCACTTTATAAGTTAACCCGGCCGTATTGGCATGTGTTGCAATGATAACATTTCATCATTGATATATAAACTATCAGACTGCGTGGTTGGTAGTAGTGGGTTTCAGTAGGCCTTTAAGGCCAACTGGTTGTACCAAACAATTACCTTTTTGAATAATGACACTTTGGAATAAGGGACAACCAATTGTGAGATAAATAAAACAATGATACAACCTGCAATTGAAGCAGTCTAAAAATGTATTTGGCTTATGAGTAAAAAAAAATCATTTTCAAGAGAGATCATACTGTGAGAATGGTCACTTGAAGATAGGCGGATCATCACTTTCCCGCAGCAAAAATACATTACCCTTAATTGACCTTTGCCAATATCTCTCTGGCGGTTCACTGTTCTTCTGTAGTTGTTATGGAAATGTCTAGAGGATGCATTTCTGTCTGGGAAGACAGAAACGCATATTTAATACACAGGGTACAATAATTTCCCCCCACAAACCCTAACCTTCCAAAATAGACTGACCTCTAAAATTTATGATTTAGCCAACCTCCCCTATTTTGGTTTCTCAACTCGCATTATGCAACTTATAACCTGTGGAAAAGCATTGCCTTCTCTCGAATTCATATTCCTTCCCTTGAGTAGGCTCATCAACCATTACTTGGGCATGTCGAGGTCTTCCTCCGACAAAACCTCAAGCTGGATATCTACAGAATGTGTAGTCCAATTTTTTGCCCTCCCATCTGCCTGACTGTTCTTGGAACATGTTGAAAGTGGGCAGGTTACTCACGAAAATGCCCTAATCCATTCAACTTTTTATTCAATAGGACAATATATGAGAACTAAACCATAAACTGTAAGTTTTATAGTCTGGCTTTAAGTTTTAGGCTTTAGACCAGATTGGAAGAGCTAGTCATGCTGTTACTGGATGCCTGGATTGAGTGTTATGATCATACTCACATATACTCTTGTTTTACAGTGTAAATTGAATTAATAGTGTTTTGCATTTAATGCATTACTGTTTGTCTGTCTATAAGAGAATATTCTGGTTGTTGAAGGCATGCTAAAGAAAGTATGCACTTAGTTTCAATCCCAGTATCTCAATGATATCACACTGCCCATAAGACACTTTAGGGATGGTGTTACTGGGTGCATATTCTTTAGCCACAGTCCTACACAAAGCACTACATGGCTCTTTGCAAACACTCACCATCTGCAAGCTCTATATTGAGCCGCTGATCACGTCAGGCTACATATATGTGCTGTGTTGTGCTTGTAATGGGTTCTTCACCCTCAGGCTGGGAGTGTTGGCAAAGATAGAAAACGCTCCTGCTGATTCTCTTTCTTCACTAAATCCTCCTTATAAATAGGCCACTGCGTCTATTTTACAGGCAATAAGGCTTTGTGTTCTTACCATGTTAGTGAGGTTCAGATGGTGAACAGAATGGCCAGGTCTGGTGGTTAAAGGGGTCATATAAAGTTTTTTTTTTCGACACTTTATATTGAAACTATTATCATGTATATATATCTGATGTGTAACACCAAAAGACTTACCAAGTTTGCAAGTAAATCAATATGATCTAAATAGTATAAATCTCACAAAAACATTCTTATCCATTTTGAGAGCTAATGAGCAAAACAGTCACGTGGTCTGTGACGTACTGGCGGGATCCAAAGCCCCCTTCACCAAAATCAACAATGCAAATCATGAAGACTTTGTGAGAGCTAACAAAAACTACTTTTGAAAAAAATATGATCCACAACCTTTAATTTTTAAACCTGGATATATGCTTCAAGTTTTAGAAGCTGTGCTAAACAGATCCAGCTTTAGTGAAATACTATAACATCATGCAGCAGTATTGCTAAGTGCTGGACAAGAAATACAAACTACTAAAATAATAAAACGATCACTTGCTTTGCAATGTCTGCTCTTGCTGTGATGACGACTGATTGGTTGTTCTTATTTCCTGTTTAGATGAACAGTTACTCATAATCCACTCGGAGGGTTAAAAAGTTGCTGCATACGCTCGTCTTTGGTTTTGTCGTGTCTTTGTCCCCATCTCCGGGTATAAGTTGAATTTTTCGATATATGGCTAAATCCACCTACTGTCCGGTGAG
This sequence comes from Entelurus aequoreus, assembly GCF_033978785.1. Lineage (NCBI taxonomy): Eukaryota > Metazoa > Chordata > Actinopteri > Syngnathiformes > Syngnathidae > Entelurus > Entelurus aequoreus. Next base: position 32,470,658 of record NC_084739.1, read on the forward strand.
AGGCATGATTTATAATATAAAACTAACTTTAACCAGCTGAGTTGCGATCTGCACAGCAGTAGCGGGACACTAGCTGGCTCAATGAATGCAGCAGCAGAGTGATACTTAGCTCTCTGCTATCAATGCCCCGATAAAAATATATATATTTTTTATGTTCCTATTCATTTTATTTCGGAGCCCTTTAAGGGACATGGAGGGAAAAAAATGTTATGCGAGATCTCGCAATACTTTTGCGAGATCTCGCAATACTTTTTGCGAGATCTCGCAAAAGTTTTTTTTTCCTATGTCAGTGAACCGGAAGTAAAACAGACACAGCGATGGTGAACCGGAAGTGAAACAGACAGCGATGGAGGAGCGGGAGCATGCGGGAGCCTACACATCATCTGTGCTCTGTTGTGGGACCATAATACGTCAGTTGCAACCATGGAGGACGATTTGCAGCGGTTCTTAGTGTCTAGAGAGGTCCCAAAAGACCTCTCTAGACAGATGATGGGTAGGCTCCTCCATCGCTGTGTCTGTTTCACTTCCGGTTCACCATCGCTGTGTCTGTTTTACTTCCGGTTTCCTGACATAGGAAAAATACCTTTTGCGAGATTTCGCAAAACATTTTTTTCTCTCCATGTCCCTTTAGAGGCTTCGTAGTTTATGGACAGTGTGCACAATGCATTATTCACAAGGAATCGATGGGTGCCCCAAGTTTAGCTAATTTCCATCTGTAGTCCTTATAACATACAACACACATGGGAGAAAACAAAACAATGAAAGGACAACTCATAAAACTACATCTACTCACATAGAAAATAGTACAATATAAAACAGCAACATTTTCAAAAAGCATATCACATGTGAGCCCTAGCATGACTAGACACTTCCTCTCACAAACTCTCGGTATTTAAAAGCAGACCTATACATTTATTTATTTATTTATAAAATGTATATGCTGTAAAGCGTAATTCATAAAGTGCATGTTCATAGGGGCCTACAATTCATAACATACCCTAGGATACACCAACCCAAAAAACCTCCCTCCCCCAATTTCCCCCTTTCTGTCTAAAGACAGCAAACGCTGTCTTCATTTATTATTTTATGTCTTATAAGATTGTTCCCTTGGTCTTAGGTGTGTTAAGAGTGAATTTGTCCCAATAATTGGCAACAAGACAGGTTGAGCTGGTATTGAACATGTTCAATATATACGATCTAAACTCTTCATGTCTGTGGGGAAAGCTTGAGTCATCGCTCAATGACTTGTGACATGGTATGGAATTAGCCAATCAAGAAGCTACAAAAAGCTATGGGGCTACTTTGTAGGGGTCCTGAAAAAAATATTAATATCTTAAGTTATGATTCTGAATCTATCAAACATTTTCAAGATTAGATTTTTTTTAAATAAATAAATAAATAATGATAAATGGGTTATACTTGTATAGCGCTTTTCTACCTTCAAGGTACTCAAAGCGCTTTGACAGTATTTCCACATTCACCCATTCACACACACATTCACACACTGATGGCGAGAGCTGCCATGCAAGGCGCTAACCAGCAGCCATCAGGAGCAAGGGTGAAGTGTCTTGCCATAGGACACAACGGATGTGACTAGGATGGTAGAAGGTGGGGATTGAACCCCAGTAACCAGCAACTCTCCGATTGCTGGCACGGCCACTCTACCAACTTCGCCACGCGAATAGTTTTTTAGGCCATCCTTGCGCTTATTTACTGCGTATATACATCATACGTAATCAGCAAAGCTTTTGTAACCTGTTTTTAAAAGGTTTTATTATTATTTATATACAGTGACTACACAAATACATAAACCAAGCTTAGTATCAAGGTCCAGGGTTTCCCCTTAATTTTTTTTTTTACTTGCCACTTTTTTTTTTTTTAAACTTGAAAACTAATTAAAGTAATGTATTGTAGCCCACAGAAGAAATCACACAAAGTCCGACCCTATTTTGAACTTTCTTTGAAGAATCTTATGATTACAAACACAATTCCAACAGCTTTTACCTCCCATGAAAACACTTTTGTCTCCTTGAGTCTTCGCTTCCCCGACAGACACACAACAATGCTTCCTTATTCTCTTGCCAATCACCTTTCAGGCACGAACAGTGTGTTTGTAAACATGGGAAAAACTGACATCAAATTCATACCACACGAACATAAAAAATTAACTGGTCGTTACAGTATGAACTGATATGTATGTATGTATGTATGTGTATGTGTATATGTTCAAAATGATTTACTTATTTCATTGAAAGATCATTTTATAAATGTTTGCATAATAGCAGAACATCTTACGTTGTTTTTTTTTCTCTTGTTTCTCTGTTTTACTTGGACTTGACCAAACATCTGCTTCTAAAGGTGAGCTTAAATACTTTTACATTGTCCTTTTACATGCTACAATTTGCATAATTTTCTGTGACACATCTATCTTTAAAAAAAAAATTTAAAAAAAGGTTAAAAAATGGTATACATAGATTTAAAGCAAAATCTGTGTTATTAATATTGATGTATATTTTTCTTGTTGCATATTATCGTTTTTGTTCTTTTTTTCCAATTGTTGCTGCTTATTGTATTTCCAAAACGTAACACAGGCTGGACCTTGTGCATCCCTGATTTATTCATATATATTATTCTGTTCTCCCTGAATATTGAAATTGAGTTAGTCAAATATGTAAATAGTCCTTTAAATTAGAGATGAAAATAATTCCAACTTGAGGTTGAGGTTTTTTTGAACTCCACAACGAAGTTACTGTCAAACTAAGCACACAAAGGAAAGTACATTCATATACGCATGAAGTGTACAGTACATACAGGAATCATGTTAAATCAACAATACAGTTTTGTATGAACAATACAGTTTGGTATAAACTCTGATAAAGCAATGCAACTACAAGGGATAAACGTTGGCTCTTATTAATTAATGAAAATTAGCATCATAATTTTGCGTTTAAAACTTGTGCTAATGTTTAATGAATTCAATTTTTAAAGGGGCTGTTTTCAACCTTTACGAGTTTACGCAGATGCCTTAAGCGTGCTAACTTTCCTCTGTGTTTTAAGCATTACATCCAACCCTCTTATGGCTTTGAGCACATATTGACGTAACTAACGGCAACATGTAACACACCCTCGAACATTAGCTTTGTGTGTTGTTAGCTAATGATAGCGATTTAGCTCGCTCATGTTGACTATCATTTAGGACTGGGCGATATGGCCTTTTTTTAATATCGCGATATTTTAAGGCCATATCGCGATACACAATATATATCTCGATATTTTGCCTTAGCCTTAAATGAACACTTGATGCATATAATCACGGCAGTATGATGATTCTATGTGTCTACATTAAAACATTCTTCTTTATACTGCATTCATATATGCTACTTTAAAACTTCCATGCAGAGAAAGAAATCACAACTAAAAAAAATCTAAAAAATTTTCATACGGTGATGATCTGGAAATGTTTGCCTCGGCATTTTGATGGTGTGGGCGTGTGGCACCGAACGGAGATGTTGACATGCGGAGTAAGCACTCTACATTCTCTATCAGGTGACTTTTCAAATGATGCTACATATTAGCAGTAATGCTACTTTTTATAGCAACGCTTTCGCCCCACACTTGACAAATTACGGTTGTCTGTTCGACATATTCCCACTTGAAGCCAAACCACCGCCAGACGATGGACCCTGTTTTTTGGGGGAATTAATTAGTCCTTCATTTGTTACCAGATTTGCACCTTCTTTCTCTTGTATTACCGCTAGCATCACAGCTAACATTAGCCAGGCTGCTACCTCTTTGCTGCGCGAGGGCGTATACGTATGTGACGTATGTCGTGACAGTATGTGACGTGTGTAGAAGCTGTGCTTGCTGTCTGTGAGAAGGAAAAACAGGAAAGAGCGAGGAGAGCCTGTAGTGTAATGCCAGCAGCTAAAAGCAACTGCGTGAGAACGCATACTCAAATATCACGATATAGTCATTTTCTATATCGCACAGAGACAAACCCGCGATATATCGCGTATATCGATATATCGCGTAGCCCTACTATCATTGTATGTTTAGTCTATCGTAACTACAACAACACTACAAATTGTTAGTTGCTTCTCTAAGACTGCTTTTGAGTATTTGCACACGCATATACTGTACATGTGGCAATATAGTGATGAGTGACATCCTAAACACCAAACAAATTCCTCACACCGACGGGCTATTTTTATTTAGTATAATTAGTATTTTACTTGTGGCGGGTATACGTATGGGAAACACTGCTATTATTAGAGGAGTTGTGCTATTTCAACTACTGCAAGTTTATACGTTTTGCAAATATTTTGGTTAAATGATTTAGAGTGTAACTGTACATTTGAATTGCTTATTTTATTTCAATATCAGTCTACAACTGAAACTCTTTAATTTCCCTGGTGTATAACCTGGCCTATTTTAAATTTCCTCTAGGTACCAGGAAACATTAGTTGACTTTATATCAGAGCGACTTATCTATATTTCTAAATTTATAAAACCAAAAGACTTACAAAGTTTGCGAGTCAATAGATATGATCAAAATAATATAAATCTCACAGAAATTCCCGAGCCATTTTTTGAGATAATGAGAATGAGCAGCCATGTGATTGACGTGCATGTGGGAACCAGAGATCCCTTCAACAACAACGGCATACTTCGTAAGAGACAACAGAAACTACTTTGGGACAAGTAATGATCCAGAACCGTCAATTTTTTAGCCTGAATATAAGGAGGACGAGCAACAAGTTTGAGAAGCTCTGTGCTTAACACATGAAGCTTTAGTGAAATACATGCAGCAGTATTGCTAAGTGCTGAACAAGATAAACAAGCTACTAACAACAAGCTCTGTTTTCAATTTAACCTTTTTTGAAGAAAAAAACCCTATGCTTGCGTTGTTTTCGACTGTACAAACCGTTCAAATCGCGAAAAGGATACTTGTTTCTCGTGAGCTAATCAAGAAGGGCGGAAGAGTGCAAGATTTAAAAAAAGGTTTGTTCGATATATTTTTAATATACTTTCGTCATTTCCCATGAGGTATTATCTTGATATTGTTTGTATTTTAATTTTTAAGAAATAGAAACCAGAATTTTAGACTCAATAAACATTGTCAGGAAAGGTACATCAATGTCCTCTTTTTTTGTACGTATGACAACAGGACAAAAATTTGAAAATGGTGATAATTCAGTAATTGTTAATTTGTTAAATGGATATGCAATCACAGGTGTCAGCTGTCAGGTGCTCGTCATTGTAGTTTGTTTACATGGACGCTTCCTCGCAAGATGCAAAGTTAAATCATGAAATGCAACCTTAGCCATGCAAAAACCATGCATATTTAAACGGTAGAGTTTTGATACCAATATCCTTGACCCATCCACACACAAAGTATTTGTAGACCTCCATACTTTTCCAAGTTTTCATGTTTTGTTGTGTAGATTGACATCTGGAGCACAGGATAGTTCGATATGTTTGGGAACCCAACCAACAGATAATCATTCATTACTCGACAAATCTTTTTTTCCGATAAAGTACAGGGATCTTTTCCCTTACATAGTTGGATTTTTTGCTCGTATCTGCTTTGTGCAGGAAGACTTGGGCCCCTTGTGTACTCAGAGAGTTTGGGCGCTGCTTGCTGGACAAAAGCCATTTTGGCTTGGATGACCAAACCTTTTTTTCACTTCCGGGAAGAAGTCACATGACGGAATATAAGCAATATCTAAAATGGCAGTCTGAAATTTTGGCATTTTGTGGATTTTTAGACAATCTTTTCACATATTTTGCGGATTGGAAATATAACTGAAAACGGTTTAACTGATAAAATGAAATAATGTAGCATATAAAGAGCATTTATTTTTTTCCATTGTACTGGTAATTTAAATTGTATGAAAACAAAAATATTGCGTTTTACATTTCTATTTTAAAGTGGCTCAGCAGAGTGTTGTAGACAGCTGATATGTGATTTCAATAGCGCATATTAGGCGGGACTATCAGTGCTTCATGAAATAATAAACCAAAATTGGAGTCTGCAGAACTGAGACATCAAATGTAGAGGTATTTGAATAATTAAGATACTTTGCTCTTGAGCTCCTGAAAATTATTCAGAGCTAACACATGTTAAGATCAGTAGGAGACCTCTCTTACTGCTACAGAAAATAACTTGTGTGGTATTTTTTGTATTAAGTTGTGAGGCACACTGTAATAACCTAGGTCATAAACTGTTATTTCTTTTTAATCACAGGCTTACTATTATACCTCCTAAAATCTTTACCACTGTGATTTGCTGTTGATGACAGATGAATAGGTTGTTTCTTTCCAAGCCATTATGTGGTATGAGCAAGTTACATTTGCCCACCATGATGTCAGACTCTTTAAAAAAAACAACTATGGACTGACAGCATTATTGTGAATGTGAAGCAGACATCTGGAAAAACGCCAACAAAAAATTGCAATCATACTTAAAGATGGGAGGACGGATCTCACAGTAAGAGGTTGAGCGTTCCAGCTTTGCATTCTGTACAGGTAATTGGCTGTCGGCATGTGGGATGGCTCAGTACGAGGTTCGCCTCTTTTTATTCCACCCAAACAGACTCGCTTTTCCCCTTTGCTTCTGTTCCTCGTCTTTTCACCTTTTGACAGGACTGTCTGTAACAAAAACCGCTGCCCCCTTGCCCGGTTAGTATTCACACACAGTCACGGCAAACCAATTAGTGGCCTTAGAGCGTGTGAGTGTGTAAAGGTGTCATTTCGTAAAGTCTCAGGGGGTTGCGCCGTCTCCTGCAGTGCGATGTCTCTTCCCAGAATGTGAATGACAGCATGCTCAGAGGGAGGTCATTGTGCCAGTCAGACTTCAGTGCTTCCCAATGCTGTCTACATTTAAGAGGACAGGAAGCCAGTATGATGTTGTTGGTTTGTAGATGCATTTGTCCGTTAACACAAAATAAATTCCTGGAAGTTTTTTTTAATTCAAGGCTTTAAGTGCTTTGGTGCAATGGAATATGATGGTTTTACCAGAGACATTTTTCACAAATAAGGATGTAGCGATGACAGGCATTAATAATAAACCACGGTAAAATTCCTGACTATTATTAACAATTAAAATTTTTATCGTAAAACCGTGATTGATTTTCGCACTGAGAGCACAACCCCTGTTTTGCCTTTATCATTAAGCAACACTCTAAAATCTTTACAAATTGAAACAAACAAATATAGACATATTTAGACACCCAACTAACAATACTAAGGCTCTTAGGAAGCCCAAACAACATGTAATGTTTTATTCTGCCAAGAAAAGTATATCGTGGGTTGGTTTTGTTTTCAGTGTGCGTATTAGTACCTTTTGTGCACATTCAACAATTATTTGTGCAGGGTTTTTCCCAGCTTGCCAATATACTTGCGGTGTAGCATGGCAAGGGGCGTGCTCAATATGACACCATCGTATAATTTTCACAATTGGCGATGATGCATATATTTTCTTTAAAAAGGCAAAAAAAAAATGTTCATACATTTATAAACAAATCTGTGTAATTCTATTAACGTATATATTTTTTCTTATATCATTTTGCTCTATTTTTCAACTGTTGCTGCTTATTGTACAACGTAATACAGGCTATATAACATTGGCAGCTGCTGGTCTTTTAGGTAGGGAAAGCTTGTTTTTACCTACTCTCTAAACACAACTACAGTCTCCAATAACAGATAGAAGATATAAAGATGCTCGATATTACAAAGAAACCATCACTTCACTTACAGGATTGTAAAATTCTCCATATCAACTCAGAACAACGACATTAATGTAGAAAAATTGCCTTGGCAATTATTAATTGAAGACCAATGAATCGCTCATTTTGCTGTCAATCAAAAAGGGATTCAGTCTTAGACCTATCATCAAATCATCTTGTGGAAGCCCGGGGTCCAGGCCACCCAGGGCTGAGCCCACTTCTTATTCACTTGCAGAGACGATTGTCTGTGGGCGGGACGAAGCCGAGCATTTATCCAATGACTGTCTAGTTTGGCTGCAGTGGAACTATGCTCCAAATGAATGAGAAGAAAGTCGTGTCAGCTGTCAAGAAAGATAATGCTGAACAAAAGTTGAACTCATTCTAACGCCTATTTAGTCAATGAAATGTAAACGCAAAAGTCCTTATATTTAAAGGGAAGCTGAGCTTCCAATTCAATTCAATATCCTTTATTTAAGCAAGTACAACTCATTGAGATGAAAAATTATTTTCCAGAAGTGACCTGGCTAAGAGATCTTGCAGTCTTACAGCAATTAACACTGATCTCCAAGGTGGCAGGTGTTGGAAGAAGGCGCAATTTGCACATTGCACATTTTGTCGATTGCTGTTCCGGTTTATATCTCGGATATACTGTATTAAAGTACGTCCACATCACAGACATGCTGCCTCCGCTGCAGACGATCGCGTGCGACTTATTTACGTCTATTCAAAGTCTAAAAGGGAGAAGACGCATTTTAGGAAGTATTCGGTAACAAACTTGTCTGCCTCAGTCAACTTGGTGCGTCATATGCTTAAATTCATTATTGTGGCCTGTAGGTATCTCAAAAAAAAATTACCATCCCTCTTAAACATGAAGACAGAACAAGTCAATTCCAGACAGTTAATAATACACATGTTAGTGTTTTTCATACCTGTCATTGTTCTCTACTCAACTAATTTCACTTGATCAAGTCTTTTCTAGCATTCCACAGAACAAAATAATACAACTTTGTATGAAAAAGATAGATATTTGGCTTTTCTGTTTTAATAGTTAACCTGCTGGCTGCATCCTTGTTGCTGTTGTTACCAGGTTACCAGCTGACTTGGCACAAACCTAGCTGCAGCTTTCAACTCCCTGCAGAACATCCTCAGTAGACCAGAGCCCTAAGCAGAAGCATCTAAATGAGAGTGCAGTTCCTGGTTGATCCAAGGATTTTGTACCTATAAGTCCGTATAAGGAGGGAATAACCCAGAGCAATGGTTTTTAAAATGTGAATCAAGCCTCCACCGGAAGGCTTCAGGGGAGGTGCAGAAGCTTGAACCAAATAAAGAAAAACACATTTTCAAACCTGCTAAGCCAGTTCAATTAACTGATATCTAGTTTATGCAGGTCAATTTAATAATCAGGGATGAGCTTAAAAATATGATATCCATAAAATCATGACAAATTCGGAAGTCGATGGCAGCCATTCAAGGAGCCAAAGTCCGCCTGTGGCAATTGATGGGTTGGGCAGAGCTGTGAGCAATCAGACGCTGGCGATCTCAGAATTGAATCGCAAATTGGGTAACATCTTGGGGAAGCTTTCCACTTTGCAAGACAAAATGATGTTAATTTGAGAGCCAGAATGGACGGTCTGAAAAATCCCTCCCCCCTTCTTAAAATACACCTGGGATGTTGACTCTATTCTGGACGCCGAGCTAGGCGATTATATGATCGTGATTGATGGTCACGATTACCGGTAATTGGAGTTCGATCACAGTGGTCAGCTGTTAGCATTTTTACCTCGATCAAACGTGGCGGAAATGTCTGTTAGAAGTTACCGCAGTAGTAAAGAGTAGAGAAGCAGCAACACTTGGTATTATCCTGCACGGAACAATACACCTTTATTGACAGTGATCCTCTGTGTGTCTGTGTGTTTGTGTACGTTTGCGTGTGTTTTTGTGCAAATGTTTGTGTCCGTGTGTGCGCGACCTTCTGTTCCATCGTCGCAAAAGCGAGGTCTTGTCACAACGTTATTAATGTTCAATCAGCGTTGTTCCTCGTCCCCCTTTCACAGCTGGAAGTGCAGCCTAGAAGAACAAATAAATATGACTAACACTACCTTCTACCTTCCTAGTCACGTCCGTTGTGTCCTTGGGCAAGACACTTCACCCTTTGCCTCTGATGGCTGCTGGTTAGCGCCTTGCATGGCAGCTCCCGCCATCAGTGTGTGAATGTGTGTGTGAATGGGTAAATGTGGAAATAGTGTCAAAGCGCTTTGAGTACCTTGAAGGTAGAAAAGCGCTATACAAGTATAACCCATTTATCATTTATCATTTACTATAGAAGTTGAAACACGGAGAAGGAGCAGCGGCTTTAACGACAGATTTTAGTTTCACTATCTGCGGCAGCTCACCAGTAATGCTGCCCCGACTGCGAACTTGCAGGCACTCAAAAAATGTCTTTGTGAATGAACTATTGTATTGGTACCGACTGGCTGAATAAACACACCCACTAGTTTAATGAGAAAGATACATTTTTATATCTAAATATTTTTAATCCGACTTTTAATTTATGTGTCTGCAAAGATTCAACTCCTCTGATACAACATGTACTAAAAAAAACTCTGCAGACTCTTTTTGTTGAAATAATTTTTGAGTTTGTGGATAAAAAAACATTTTGCTCCTGAAATAATAAAGGGTTATACTTGTATAGTGCTTTTCCATCTTCAAGGTACTCAAAGCACTTTGACAGTATTTCCACTATCACACACACTGATGGTGGGAGCTGCCATGCAAGGCCCTAACCACGACCCATCAGGAGCAAGGGTGAAGTGTCTTGCTCAAGGACACAACGGACGTGACGAGGTTGGTAGAAGGTAGAGATCGAACCAGGAACCCTCAGGTTGCTGGCACGACCACTCTCCCAACTGCGCCACGCCATCCCCCAATCAATAAATCAATAAATTTGTTTTATGTGTTGGTACACATTATATTACAGTACCTCAAACTGCACTTTAATGTACTTTTATTAAATGCATGCAGGGTATTTGATCTGGGTCACCGCTTGCTGTTTGGCAAAGCACTGCTGAAAAGTGCTGATATACACGAGTAATTAAAAAAATACAAATAATGATTGACCATTTGAAAGTGTTGTTTAATAAATGTTCAGTTGAAATAAAAGTGTTGTAGTATTCACTACATCACTGATACTTTGTTTACTGCAAAATGTTTGTGATGACAAGCAAAAAAAACTAAATAACTTGGAGAGGAAAAAAAGTTGTTTCTTTACCCCCACAAAATGTACCGATAAAGAGGCAAAACCCTTGCCCTAAAACTAGGTACGGACCGTAGCGTGGGTTACCTGTACTTTTGCACCACTAGTAAACACAATTATAGATATGAACAAAATGACAGTTGTCAGTTGTTAGTTTATACTACCTTACTCAAACATGGCGGAAATGTCTGTTACAAGATACAGCGGTAGTTAATAGTAGGCTTGCAATGGTATTCGCTATAATCCTGTACAGACAATCCGCCTTTGATTAAAAAAAGATCAATTGTGATATTAATTGAGATTGGATGATAGAAAAAAATTAATCGTGATCTTTTTTTTTTGCCATATTGCCCAGCCCTAACATGGACTGCTATACACATTCACACACATACTCCCACGCCTTCGCCGCTTTACCTCCCTGCGGTATGATGGCTTACAGAGCTGCGCCCAGATGGCTGCAGCTTCGGACCGAATCACCCCTTCACCCCCTCTTGCAAGTCATAAGTTTTGTGTGCCGTAACATGTTCATATGTGCTTATTGTTGCTCGAGGTGTTTTTTTCTTGGCTCAAATTTCGCTATGCTTTTTAAGTGCAATGACAATAAAATTCCATTCCATTCCACTGCGTAATTGAGTTGCAAATGAGCATGTGAAAAACAAATATGGTGTTTAGTAGTTAATCAAATATCTGCTTACTATTCATTAATCCTACCCAATCCCCACTAATCCTAATTTAACTATTTGGGACCAGATACTCATCAACGCCTGCGGTAACTCGTCAAACACTCTGCCCAGCCATTTTGTGGAGAGAACAAACATTCATGCCCTGCATGTGATTATAGCAGTTCAACCATAATAAAGTTTTTTAGTCTATTACCTACGCTGCCTTATTTCTGTCATGTTTGCACTGGGAACACAAAGCTTGTTTCTGACAGCGTGTATGAAGGGCGAGTTGTGAGCAGTTGAATTGTTTGTAGAAGCGACTTAATTACTTACGCTGTTTTTACCTAGAGCTGAGTGGGTGGAAAAACGATAAGTGGCGCGTGTTGCCAAGTAACGGAGTCACTAAGTACTTGTATGATGGTTGATTATAATCTCACGCTATGCTACACAAGTAGTGCTTGACTAAAGCAGACTGGCTATTTTAAACTGTCCGGTATTTTGAGAAATAAAAAAAAGACGTGTTATAGGTTTCTAGAAGTCACAGGCTTCATGTGTGGTATCAATGAGGAGTTTTATAACGTTCCCATTTTTTCCCCCGGGTAGATTTTTGTTGTATTCTTCAGTCTTCACCATTGATGTGTAGAGTTCATGCTGCTCTCAGTATGCTAATACAAACATAGCCTTCAAAGGTAATTGCGAAGGCACATTGGGGGTCTGCCATATCCTGCCCCTACCACTGTTATTCAAATTATCAGATGTGTTGAAAATGTCATGAACCCCCACTACCTTACGCCTGCAGCACATGTAATCATCCACAAAATGTGCAAGTAACCAAGTGGTATTTGAAATTCAAAATAGTTTTCTCATGCATTTTGTTCAACTCTACTCTCACGGCTAATGATTGTTCTTTTTAAAATTTAGCAAATCAACTACAATGGCCATATGTTTCCAGTAGAGTGTTCTCTGATCTAGCAGTCTTTGGATGTAGCAACGTTATACTTAGTAGTTGGTGTCAGCTCTGGCTATAACTTTGAATACAACACTAAGTCCGCATTATCATCAATGTGTTTTAGCCAACCTATCCTCCTGAAAACCAGTGTCCTCTGCAGTGGACATATGTTTTTGGTCAATTTCTTTTGGCATAGTTACTAATATTGTAAAAAGAATAAACGCCCTGTTATAAAAAACACAAAGGAGGATATTGTTGACCCTCCCCCCAAACAATACATGCATATGCATCAACCTTACTGTGTGTTAATATTTTAGCTTAAATTAAGCATTTTTTTTTAAATGTTAAATAATATATGACTAAAATGGTCATATGAAAAAACAAACTAGTTTTATTCTACATTGTGTATAACTACACTGAGTGTGCACAATTGGTGTCTTGGCCAATGTCCCGTTTAAATACAACAACCAGGGTTATACATCTAGAATGTATATATATATATATCTCACATACCCTTCTTTATTTGTGTGTTAGCTTGAAAAATGACAGATCTGTTTTTTTGGGTTGCTAGGTTGTTGTGCAATTAACTGAACCGTGTTCCGCGGACATCGATTAAGGTGCACTGTACAGGTATCTTAGCTTATTAAATTGGCAGACAAGCTCGCCCATAGTGTACAACACAAGTAGTGGTAGAGTAAGTGGTCTTGCTCCTGCTCTACTGTCTTCAATAGTAACAGTAATTCAGTACAGGATGAGTATTTTCGAAATAGTAGCTTTGGCCTACTTACTTACTGTTGCATAGCTGTCCGGATGGTTAGACTGCAGATGACGCTTCAAGTTGGATGTACTGTATTTTTACTCGAGAAAATCGAGCCACAGGGTTTACATGTCTTGTTGTTTACCGAGGCAAATTTAAAGTGCTTCTATATGTCTTTTCTTTCTTCCATGTGTAGAAGACATATTGTATTGACATATGTAACAATACAATCGGGATGTAACTATATGAGGATTTCATATCACGGTTAACCTGACCAAAATGATCACGGTTATTATTATTTTTGTAATGTTGTTGAATGTGCTTAAAAAGTACTTATACACACACTGAAATCTTTTGACCAATTGTTTTTTAAACATAAGTGCAATAAAAAGACACACTGTTACGAAACCCACTATTTTGCATGTCTTTTGTTTCTTATGCTTCACTGATAGTCCAGTAAATGTTTCAAAAATGTTTGAAAAGGTAGCACATCCCAAAATTTAAGACTAGTAGGACAAAATACTCACATTTCACTTGATTTATTGCTCACATCAAAAAAGAGGAACGCTTACGCGTTTCGGCACGTGGCCTTCGTCAGAGCGTTTCGGCTCTGACGAAGGCCAAGTGAAATGTGAGTATTTTGTCCTACTAGTCTTAAATTTTGGGATGTGCTACCTTTTCAAACATTTTTGAAACATTTACTGGATTACTTTTTTTTGGGTTTGGCACTCCATCTTGAATCACATTGAGAAGCGCAATCTCCTTTTTGAACCAGCTTCACTGATAGTGTTTTAGTCTTAGTATTTTGTCTGTTTTAATGGCTACATTTTTATTGTTTTAAATATTAGTCTGTCGTGTTGCACTTTAAGATTTATTTAAATGAAAAGTGTGTAACAAATAAAATCTATTATACTTACAGTATGTATTATTTCTGGTGGTCGTTGTGTTCTGCTCTGTTCAGCGATCGTGAACACACCGTAAAAACATCTCTCTCTTTATTCCTACAGTCAGTCCATGAGTTTATCAAAGCTCAGTAATCAATCTTGGTTTTTCTATTATTGAAGTTAAAGTTAAAGTTAAAGTACCAATGATTGTCACACACACACGAGGTGTGGTGAAATTTGTCCTCTGCATTTGACCCATCCCCTTGATCACCCCCTGGGAGGCGAGGGGAGCAGTGGGCAGCAGCGGTGCCGCGCCCGGGAATCATTTTTGGTGATTTAACCCCCAATTCCAAACCTTGATGCTGAGTGCCAAACAGGGAGGTAATGGGTCCCATTTTTTTTTATTGTCTATTGTAATTCAAAGTGTAATACTAACTGTCTGGAGTTTTGCAGACAGTTATCATTACACCCCTACAATGCAGTCTTGTTTTCCAAGAAAAAAATCAAAACACTGTGCCTTACATAGACAATAATTCTGAATAGATCCCCCCCGTGATTTACCCCCACCCCTCTCCCACATATTACTGTGATTGGATAGATTTGTCCCACCCGCCTAAAGACAAAATGTGATAGGATTTCGTCTCTCATTTTCGTCTTGTTTTTATCCGTTGACTAAGTTGTCAATTAATTTCGTCATTGTTTTAGTCAACGTGCATTTTTTATGATTCGTTATCGTCCTATTTTAGTCAGGGGAAAATAGGTTTTTGACGATAACTAAGACTAAAAAATGTTCATCAAAATTATCACTGATGGTACCAGAGATAAACATAAGCAGTTGGTTGGAAAAAAATATTATCTTCCTGATTTTTTTGGTTCAGGATGTCTGACATTGTTTCAATAACACTATGGAACATTGATATAACATGGTGTTTAGTTTTAGTTAATGGCATGTTTTAAATTCAAGAATCAATTTCATATGACAGATTGTTGGCCATACTTACCCATACTTTAATACTTTGCTAGATAAATTACACAGTGCAAAGTATTCCATTAGTTTCTTTAGTCCTGTGTCCTTTTTCAGCTTTATTTATATTTATATTTCCTCTCAGAACCAATAATAGATTGAAAAATGCCCATTCACACCAGTGTGGTCCACTGTTGCAGGGGGTTTATTTACAGTAGTTATAGTAGACTTTTGTCCAGAAATATTGCCGCTTAATAAGGTGCTGTGACCACACTATGCTCTTTCAGCCAGCCAAGCTCTGCAAGCAAACGAAGACTAAAGAGCTGAATATAAACAGCCCAGATGCCAGGTTTGTCACAGTCACCTCTGCCAGCATCAACATTAGTGTGTTTGGGTTGGATTAAGAGGATCAGAGAGGCTCTGAGAGAGGCCAGGTGGACCCACCCATGTCTAAGCGACACATACTGCCCTATTGCCTGCGTTACATTACCAAAGAACGGGTGATATTTGGATCAATGGCATTTCGAGAGGAAAACGGTTTGATAGTCTTGCAGATAGACTTTACCAGATGAAGCTTTCAGATATGTACTCTTTTGAAGGCCAGTTGCAGTTTAATGGAAAAAGACATAAAGAACCTGAGAGAACCTTGGCTTTAATGGAGCCTCGGTTGTACTCAGGAGCCTCATTGAGGCACAGAAAGGTTGAAATGTATCAGTGTTTCGTAAAGTATTCCTTGTAGTTTTACTTTTCTCATTAGGCCATTACTTTGGCCCTGTCTTGATGGAGTAATCTCCTTGAAAATGATTTGAGGACTATTGGTAGAGAACATGGAAAATGTTTCCCTTTGCTGATATACAGGTACTTGCTTCCACTAAAGATCTGTGAGATTTTTTTCCCATTCATCTAGACCATTTGTTTGGTCTCTAGTCACTAATGTTGGTGGTGACACAGGTCCTGGTTCATGTTTGCTGTTGTATTTCATACTGAAGGTGTCTAATGGCATTTGGGTCAGGGTTCTCATGTTCTTTCACACCAGACATAGACAACTAGAGCTGCAACAAAAAATAGATTAATTTGATCATTAAAAAGCTTTGATTCACATTGCATCCGGAAAGTGTTCACAGCGCTTCACTTTTTTCCACATTTTGAAGTTTTTACCAAAATTATTAAAACAAAATAAATCACATACCTATTCACAGCATTTGCTCAATACTTTGTTGATGCATTTTTGGCAGCAATTACAGCCCCAAGTCTTTTTTAACACGATGCCACGAGCTTAGCAGACCTACCTTTGGGTAGTTTCGCCCAATCCTTGCTGCAGAGATGGTTGTCCTTCTTGAAGGTTCTCCTCTCTCCGCAGAGGAATGCTCACCTCTCTGACTAAACCAAGATGAATGCCTCAAAGTACAGAGACATCCTGGATGAAAACTAAAGCCTCCCATCCAACCTGATGGAGCTTGTGCTGCGAAGAAAAATGGGCGAAGAGGAATGAGCAAAACTGCCCAAAGATAGGTTTGCCAAGCTTGTAGCACCATATTCAAAACGACTTGAGGCGGTAATTGCCGCCCAAGGTGCATCAACAAAGTATTGAGCAAAGGCTATGAACACTTATGTACATGTAATTTTTAATTTTGATAAATTTGCTAATAAAAAACCCCAAAACTTTTCACAATATTATTATGGGGTACAATCTGTAGAATTTTGAGGCAAAATTAATATATTCTATTTCGGAATAAGGATATAACATAACAAAATGTGGAAAAAGTGAAGTGCACTGAATACTTTCCAGATGCACTGTATATTCAATTCATTGGATTAATCGTAAAATCATTGTCCAGAACAAAAAATATGCAGAAATAGTTTCTGCACAGCTGGTGTTATAGAGCACACATAAGTGTGGTGGTGGTGAACAGTGCAGATGAACGGCTAAAAAGAAAATCGCAACAAAGGGAAACGAGAGGAAAGGGCCCAAGGAGTTGTCAAAATTTTGGGATAATTTTAAATGAATAACTAGTGTGAATGCCCTATGTGCACATGCCGCCGATACGTGTCAGTGGAACTGAAAAGCTTGAATGTCCAGGGTGAGTGGAGTGTGTGGATGTTGGAACTGTTTGACTCAGTTGAGAAATGTGGAATATGAAGAGGTTTGTATATGGCCCATTAATTTTCAGGGGGGGTAAATTTCTGGTTACTCCAGGTACCGTATTTTCCGCACCATAAGGCGCCCCGTGTTATTACGTTTAATGAACGGCATATTTCAAAACTTTGTTTACCTATTAGCCGCCCCGTGCTATTAGCCGCACCTACGCTACGCTAAAGGGAATGTCAACAAAACAGTCAGATAGGTCAGTCAAACTTTAATAATATATTACAAACCAGTGTTCTAACAACTCTGTTCACTCCCAAAATGTAATGTGCAAATGTGCAATCACAAAAATAGTAACACTCAAAATAGTGCAGAGCAATAGCAACATCAATAACTCAACGTTGCTCATACGTTAGTGTCACACAACACACAAAATAAACATTTAAAGCTCACTTTCTGAAGTTATTACTCATCTACAAATCCCTCGAATTCTTCTTCTTCGGTGTGCTTCACTTGTTTTTTGACACCATCGATGATGTGGACGTGCATGCAGTCGTAGATCAACAGGAACGGCGCTGCGTGAAAAAAGTCACCCGGTGTCTTCGCGTAAACGTCTGTCAACCACTCGCTCATCTTTTCTTCATCCATCCATCCCTTCGAGTTAGCTTTTATGATGACGCCGGCTGGAAAGTTCTCTTTTGGCAAGGTCTTCCTTTTGAATATCACCGTGGGTGGAAGTTTCTGGCCGTTAGCATGGCAAGCTAGAACCACAGTAGGACGACTTCTCATTCCCTGTGGTGCGAATATTCACCGTACGTGTTCCCGTTGTATCCACAGTGCGGTTCACATGAATATCAAAAGTCAGTGGAACCTTGTACGCGTGTCTCTTAGTAGGAGACATTTTGTTGTCTTTACAGAAAAACAAATGAAATTAAATATCCGCGAGCTTCTTCTTCTACGGGGGCGGGTGCTCACCTTGGCGGTTGCTTACAGTAGAAGAAGAAGCGCTTCCTCTTCTATGGGGGCGGTTGCTTACCGTAGAAGAAGAAGCGCTTCCTCTTTTACGGGGAAAAAAGATGGCGACTGTTTACCGTAGTTGCGAGACCTAAACCTTATGAAAATAAATATGAATATTAATCCATATATAAGGCGCACCGGGTTATTAGCCGCACTGTCTGCTTTTGACAAAAATTGTGGTTTTTAGGTGCGGCTTATGGTGCGGAAAATACGGTAATCTGGGAATTTTAGGAACCGGGAAACACGATGGCTTGAATGTCCAGGGTGAGTAGAGTGTATGGATGGTGGAACGGTTCAAATCGGACGAGAAATGTGGGATATGCAGAAGTTTGTATATTATTTTGCCTATTCATTTTCAATGTGGAGAAATTCCTGGGAATTTGGGGAAATAGCAAACATGTTTTTGCCTTCAATATCCAGGTTGAGTAGTGTGTGCGGACGGTTGAAAAGTTGGAATTGAGTAAAAAATGGCGCAAAACATTGAGAAATTTGGGAGTGGTAGAACTTTGAAAATGTCCATTCATTTGAATAGGAATTTCTTGGGAATTTCGTGAATACCGTAAAACAATTTTAAATATAGATAATTTCACAAATGTCGTAGATGATATGAATGGGTTGGTGTTGGAATTTCTTTGAACTGGTTGAGAATTGTTGACGTAGTAACACTTTGTAAATGAGAATTGGTATTTCGGACTTTTGGGAAAACCGGGAATTTGTACGGGAAAAAAATAGTAACGTTTGATGTCCCAACTAAGAGGAAGGTTTTCATAGTGGAATGGTTGGAATCGGTTAAAAAATGTGGACGTGAAACTACTAGAAATGATTGGTAATTCTTGGAATTTCTTGGAACTTGTAAATGTTTTTTTCGGAGTATAAATCGCTCCGGAGTATGAGTCGCACCGGCCGAAAAGGCATAATAAAGAAGGAAAAAAACATATATAAGTCGCACTGGAGTATAAATCGCATTTTTTGGGGAAATTTATTTGATAAAACCCAACACCAAGAATAGACATTTGAAAGGCAATTTAAAATAAATAAAGAATAATGAACAACAGGCTGAATAAGTGTACATTATATGACGCATAAATAACTAACTGAGAACGTGCCTGGTATGTTAACGTAACATATTATGGTAAGAGTCATTCAAATAACTATAACATATAGAACATGCTATACGTTTACCAAACAATCTGTCACTCCTAATCGCTAAATCCGATGAAATCTTATACGTCTAGTCTCTTACGTGAATGAGCTAAATAATATTATTTTATATTTTTTACGGTAATCAATCAATCAATGTTTATTTATATAGCCCTAAATCACAAGTGTCTCAAAGGGCTGTACAAGCCACAACGACATCCTCGGTAGTTGATAATTTCACACATAAGTTGCTTCTGAGTATAAGTCGCACCCCCGGCCAAACTATGAAAAAAACTGTGACTTATAGTCCGAAAAATATGGTAGTTTGATTGTCCAGGGTTAGTGGAGTGTGTGGGTGTTGGAACAGTTTGAATCGGGTAAGAAATGCGGGAGTTATACATGTTTGAAAATTGACCTATTCAATTTTCAATGGGAAAACCTTTTTGGAAAACCAGGAATTCTGGGTAATCCGGGATGTCCATGCATCCATTTTCTACCGCTGGTCCCTTTCAGTGTTGCCTGGTTCATCAATTTAATTAAATAATTAATTTAGAAGAAGGCATTCATTTTTTGTATTTTTTTGCTTTGATGATACATTTGATGCCTTTGTGGATCTAGCTTTGTGTACTGGGTCATGCTAGAGAAGAAGTCTCCCATTTTCTTAAAAGGTAATTAATTGTTAATCAATTTTGCCTATTGTTCACAAACCTAATGTGAGACAAGCACACATGTTTTTCTCCTTTTCATACACTCTTAAAGTCTGCTAACAATGGACTCAATGGGAGTCACTCTCTTCCGCCTATAAATTGCTCTAAAAACATCCAAACAACTCCATCATTTTATATGCATGATGTTAGAGTTGTCCCGATACCAATATTTTGGTACGGGTACCAAAGTGTGTTTCGATATTTTTCGATACTGTTCTAAATAAAGGGTACCACAAAAAAATTACATTATTGGCTTTATTTTAACAAAAAATATTACGGTACATTAAACATATGTTTCTTATTGCAATCGAAGAACAATTTTGGCCTTAAATAAAATAGTGAACATATTAGACAACTTGTCTTTTAGTAGTGTTTTTTGACTTCTCCAGTGCTTTCAATACCATACGGCCTGGGCTACTGGGTGTGAAGTTGGAGACGATGCAGGTGGAGGCCCCCTTGGTGTCCTGGGTTGTTGATTACCTGACTGACAGACCACAGTACATGCGACTGCAGGACTGTGTCTGACCGGCTGGTCAGCAACACCGGGGCCCCGCAGGGCACAGTCCTCTCCCCCTTCCTCTTCACCATCTACACCACCGATTTCCACTATCACTCAGAGTCCTGCCACTTTCAGAAGCTTTCTGATGACTCTGCGATAGTGGGGTGTATTGAGGATGTTGATGATAAGGAATACAGGGCACTGGTGGAGGACTTTGTCACATGGTGTGGAAAGAACCACCTCCAGCTTAATGTGATGAAGACCAAGGAGCTGGTTGTGGACCTGGGAAGGAGAAGGAGTACTCCGGCGACCCCTGTTTCCATCAGGGGGGTCGATGTGGACATGGTTGAGGATTATAAATACCTGGGAGTACACATCGACAACAAGCTGAATGGGTCAAAACACGCTGAGGCACTCTACAAGAAGGAACAGAGCCGCCTCTATTTCCTCAGGAGGCTAGGATTCTTCAATGTCTGTACAAAGATGTTGAAGTTGTTCTACGAGTCGGTGGTGGCGGGCGCCTTCTTGTACGCTGTGGCCTGCTGGGGCAGCGGGCTGAGAGCGAGGTACGCAAACAGACTGGACAAGTTGGTAGAGAAGGCGAGTAACATGGTGGGAGTGGAGCTAGACTCTCTGGCGGTGGTGTCAGAGAGGAGAAGTCTAGCAAAACTCCTAGCCATTATGGACAACACCTCCTACCCACTACACTCGGACCTTGCGGGAAGAATGAGCATGTTCAGTGGAAGGCTCAGACTCCCAAAATGCAACACGGAACGGCACAGGAGGTACTTCATACCAACAGCCATCAGACTGTAAAATGCATATGTTCCTTCTTGACTGCACTTAAATGTAGAGTATATGTACAATATATTTATATTATTTAGTTGTAGTTTGACATGTACTTCGGTATCAGGGAGGTGTAGCGGATTTTATAGACTAGGCTCAGTGCAAGTTGTTTAACTCTGTCCTCCACCTTGAGCCAGCCCACTTTAGAGAAGTGGGTAGGAGTGAGGTGGGATCTGGGGTGGAGGTCTAGCAGTAACCTGACTAGCTTGTTCTGAGATGTTTTGAGTTTAGATTTGAGGGTTTTGGAGGTGCTAGGGTACCAGGAGGTGCATGCGTAATCGAAAAAGGGTTGAACGAGAGTTCCCGCCAGAATCCTCAAGGTGCTTTTGTTGACCAGAGAGGAGATTCTGTAGAGAAATCTCGTTCGTTGGTTAACCTTTTTGATTACCTTGGTTGGCATTTTATCACAGGAAAGGTTAGCCTCTTGAATGGAACCTAGGTAGGTGACCTCATCTTTCCTGGTGATAACAATGTCACCCACTTTTATGGTGAAGTCATTGACTTTCTTGAGGTTGATGTGGGACCCAAACAGGATGGATTCTGTTTTACCCAAGTGTATGGATAGCTTGTCAGCGAGCCAGGTGCAAGTTCTACAGAGCTCAGCACTGAGGATTTTCTCCACCTGTGACTTGTCCTTGCCGGATACCAGCAAGGCAGAGTCATCCGCAAACAAAAACAATTCCCAGTCGCATGCCGATGACATGTCGTTTATGTATATTAGGAACAGTAAAGGTCCCAATATACTGCCTTGGGGGACTCCACAGCTCACAGAGAGGGGGGGGGGACACGGTGCCGTTCACCTCTACCACCTGCTCCCTCCCCTCCAAGTAAGATTGCATCCAGCTCCATGAGTTTTTGTTAAATCCGATTGCTCTGAGCTTATCCAACAGTATAGCGTGGTTAACGGTGTCAAAGGCCTTCTGAAGGTCCAGCATGACCATGCCGCAGTATTTGCCCGCGTCCACCTCATGTTTGATGTGGTCGGTCAGATAGAGAAGGCATGTGTCAGTGGAGTGGTTAGTTCTGAAGCCGGATTGGAATTTGTACATGAGTTTATTAGTGGCAAGGTAACTATCGACCTGTTCATAAACAATTTTTTCCATTACTTTCGAAATGGAACTGAGAATAGAAACAGGTCGGTAGCTGCCAGGTTCCAATTTGCTTCCTTTTTTAAAGAGGGGAGTTACTCTTGCAATCTTAAAATCTTTTGGTACTTGGCCTTGTGTAATTGATAGGTTAATTATGTGCGTGATGATCGGGGCAATGATGGAGGCAGAGTCCCTGAGGAATCTGGAGGGAATATTATCAAGGCCGGTGGCCTTGTTAGGGTGGAGCACGCTCAATTTTTTAAACACCTCATCAGCTGTGACCATTTCTAATTTGAAATCATCGTTGGATACTCCTAGCTTTCTGTAGAAGGCTTTAATGTGTTCTACACCAAAGCGACCAGAGTGGTGGGACAGCTTGTTGACAAGGGTTGCGGCTATGCTGGTGAAAAAGATGTTAAGTCTGCTAACTACCTCCATTTTGTCTGTAATGAGGGAGTCACCCTCCTTGATGCTGATGTTGGTGAGTCTTGTTTTAAGTTTCTGGCTGCAACCAGGAAGCTTGTTGTTGAGAATTTTCCAGAGCTCACGTGGCTTATTTGTGTTTTCCTCTATTTTGTCGTTAATGTAATTTTTTTTTAAGGATTTAGTCAGGTTGGTTGACTTATTTCTTAATTTATTGCATTGCTTTTTGAGAGTTGAAAGGAGTAATTTGAGGTTGATATTATTGGGTTGTTTATCTACTTCTGTTTTACATTTTTGGTATTCAGAGTATTTCCTGTCTCTGTCTTTTATGGCAGCTAATAGGTCCGGATTCATCCATGGTTCCGAGCGGGCTTTGATCCTGACTGTTTTCACGGGAGCCATGTCATTTAGTATCTTTAGGAACGCCGTTTTGAAGCGATCCCAAGCAACATCGACCAGGTTGCTCGCGAGCACAGGGGACCAGTCCCACTCATCTAATTTTAAATTGAAATTGTCATTGGAGTATTTTTTGAGGGATCTGGATTGGGCTGTTATGTGGCCATTGGCTTTAGGTTTAGCTATTTTGCGGGTGCAGAAGGTTAGATAGTGGTCGCTAAGACCACAGATCATGACCCCACTATTTTTTATTATAGGCCGGTCTGAAGTGAGAATGTGATCTATGGTTGATTGGGTGGAATCACACACCCTTGTAGGTAGCGCTATTAGCTGGGAAAGACCGTGCAGATTACAAAACTTGCTGAAGGATCTGAAGACAGGCGCATCTTTGCGTTGAATATCTGTGTTCAGATCCCCAGTTATAATTTTCTCCACGTTGTCTGTCACCGCCAAGCATTCTTCCAAAACCCCATAGAAATCACTCTGATTAGGGGGTCTATAAACAGTCCCTATTAGTACCGGCTTAGCGTTTTTAAATTTGATTTCCGCGCACACAGATTCCAGGTCATTGTGGTTAAGATCAGTGCGAGTTATGTATTTAATATCTTGGTGAATATACATACAAACGCCCCCACCGTGTTTATTCCTGTCCTTTCTGATAACCGAAAAGTTTTCTATTTCTATCTCTGAGTCAGAAATACTTTGATCAAATTTGGTTTCAGAGAAACACAAGATTTTTACCTTCGTGTTGAGGAACATTTCTCTGATTTGGTCGAGTTTGGCTCCAGAGAGGCTGTTCACATTAAGGTGGATGATGTGTAGTCCACTGGAACCAAAAAGGCCATCAGAGTCCGCTGTGTTGTGGTACTGACCAGAAAAGTTGTTGGTTATTATTGCTGTTGAAGTTGAAGAACAGAAGGAAGAGAAAGGAGAGAGAGAGAGAGAGGCATATTGTTCTTCCTCCAGGTGAAGGGGGAGGGAGGGGGAGGGGCGGAGTTGGAGAGGGGGATGCCAGGTAGGGTTGCTGGGGGTGGATTTCCTTTTGGCGGGCTTTTTTGAAGACAAAGAGAACAACGAAAATGTTTTTGTAAAGGCGCCTCTAAATCCAGTGTATTCCGCGTCCTCGACCGCCATGGACCGGGGAGAGGCCGCGTGGACCCCCGCCATCTCGTGCAGTTCCCCGCCATCACCGATGGCTGGGTCGCCGTCCACCGCTGCCGCGTCGTTCACCGCCGCTGAGTCGCTGCCTTTTCTGATGACTGGGTCGTCCTCCAACGCCGCCGCCAAGCCTCCGACCGTGTCGATGAACGGGGCGAAGTCCTACGCCGAGCCGCCGACCGCTGGAGCACAGGTGAGCTTGAGCTGACATGAGCCGGTAGCTGAGTTAGCTTCGATGGCGACGCTAGCAGTAGCATTGCTAGTCTTCGCCAGTCGGGACAACATTAACCGTGTTGTTACAGGTCCAGGGTTGAGTTCAGTGTCTCCTGATAGTAGAAGTAATAGTAGTATTATTGATTTTCTGTCTATCCTTCCAGTCAGGGGCATGTTCACTTTGCCTCGATGTGCAGTCAAGCACGATGCTAACACGTTAGCTCCAAAACCAAGGTGCTTCGCCGATGTATTGTCGTGGAGATAAAAGTCACTATGGATGTCCATTTCGCGTTCTTGACTCTCATTTTCAAGAGGGTGAAGTATCCGAGGAGGTTTAAAATATAAATCCGTGACCCACAGTACAAAAAGGAGGAAGTGTGGGATAATCCGAGCAGTTGTTTGAATTCCCGATCGGGAGCGAAAGAGGGTGCGACCGCTCATCTCGGCGTCCTACGTGAAAAGCCGCGGGTCCTGACGGCTCACACCGTCAGGACCCGCGGCCTTGCCTGTTTGTAGCTTATTTAGCTGTGCATTCACCTATTCTGCAGACAGACACACTGGGGGGGGGGGGGGGGTGTCTCAGGTGATTGGGGGAGGGGGGGGTTCATCAAGCTTAGGGTAAGTTGTTAAGTGGGGGGAGGTAGTCATTGGAGTTGGGGGGGGGGGTGTGAGGAGGGGAGGTGATGGATTGGTTTGCTGAAGTTGTCAGGGGGCCGGCTGGCATGTCTCGGGGGAGGCAGGAGCTTGTCGGAGCCGCTGTGTCAAACGTCTTAAAGAACTGGTTTAGTTCATTGGCCCTCTCTTTGTCTCCCCCCCCCCCCCCCCCGACGGTTTGAGGCCGGTGATGGTCTGCATACCTTGCCAAACCGCCTTCATGTTGTTGTCCTTCAGCTTCCCTTCCAGCTTCCTCCTGTAATCATTCAGTAGGGCTTTAATGTCCTTGGTCACCCACGGCTTGTTGTTTGGGTAGCAGGTGACCATCCTTGATGGGACATTTGAGTCAACACAGAAGTTGATATAGTCTGTGATGCACTCTGTGAGCCCGTCAATGTCCTCTCCATGAGGCTCCATGAGCACCTGCCAGTCAGTTACCTCAAAACAGCCCTGTAGTGTCTCTTGGACCCCTTCTGACCACCTTCTCTCTGTTTTTTGGTGGTCTGACCGGCCCAGCTCTGGTAGTGGTATGGAGCTATACGCATCCTTGATGTTTGCATACAGCAGGTCCAGGATCTTATTTCCTCTGGTATGGCAGCTGACATACTGAGTGAAGTTGGGTAGTGATTTGTCCATAGTAACATGGTTAAAATCCCCCGAGATGAGGATGAGAGCTTTCAGGTGCTTGGTTTGGAGTCTGGCTATCGAGCTGTGGATGACGTCACCGGCAGCTGCAGCGTTAGCAGAGGGGGGGATGTATACTGCCATCATGATAACATGCGGAATCTAATATGGTCTGAGTCCTACAGCTAACATCTCTATATTCGGGTCACAGTGGCGCTCTTTTATTGTGATATGACCGGGATGACAATATTTCTTATTAATAAACAAAGCAAGCCCCCCTCCTTTCCGCTTGCCGTTGGTTCGGTCCCGGTCAGCGCACACCGTTTGAAACCCGTTTATAGAGACGTTACTATCCGGAACATCGTTGTGCAGCCACGTCTCAGTAAAACACATTAGGCTACACTCACGATATTCTTTCTAACTAGCGACAAGCACCGACAACTCATCCATTTTATTTGCCAGAGACCGCACGTTACCCATGACGACGGAAGGAAGTTATTTGGTTTATATCTCCTTCTCTCCCTCCTCGCTTCAGCCCTCTTCTGTCTCGAGCGTCTCCCTTTCCCTCGACAGCCACGAGCACCTCCATAAGTCCTTTTTAGCTCCTCCGGGATCTGGTTAGTTAGCGCCGGGTCCGTTAGCTGGATGCTAATAACTGGTGTCGCTAACAACTGTTCCCTGGTGTAGATGAAAGAGTCTCTCCACTGTTGTCCGTCTGAGCTCTTCAATAGCGTCCCCACCATCAGTAGGACGAACAAAACACTTCTAAACTGCATGTTTAGAAGGGCACGACTAGATAGAAAGTAAATGTGAGTAAATGTAAAAATATAAAAAAGTACAAAGCGAACAAAGAACAAAAACAAAAGACAAGGACGGAGCGAACTGCAGCAGCGGCCGTCTAGATCGACTCTTGCGCACACGTTACATGTTTAACATGTCCCATGACTTTATTCCACCCATAGAATATATATGAAACGGCAAAAAGACCTTTCCCCTATCTGCACTTATGTCATTTTATTCTTCTACCTGCATATTAGTTTGCCACTACGATCTTGGTTATCACTCATGCTTCCACATAAGTGAGATGCAAGTATCAGTCAGCATCGCCTGTGGAAAACAGAGCAGCACTGGCAGCCAAACACTTGAAGGCCATCTGCTGCTACAACCAATGAAGTCCTTTAATGTTGGGGTAAAAGACCGGACATGAGTTTCCCAGTGAGTGCTACATTTCGCATGGATTATGTCCCAAACTGGTTGGCTGCAACCATGTTTGGCATTGAGTCAAACAGAAGAGTTCTGTTTAAAATATTACGTTGTTGGTCCTCATATCATATGTCATCCAGGGAGACTTTAAAAGAACACCCCACTTATTTATTTTGCTTTATTTTATTTCTGTCTGTTGATAATATATGTCCACAAGCCATCCAGAGAAAGATTTAAACTTGTGGCCAGCTTTGATTGTTATGATGCCCACTTAAAAAGTGGACTCTTTGGTCTGTAACATCTATCAGGGTTGTGTGTTTAGCCTGGCTGCAAATGGCAGAACGTCTCTGCTCCAATACAGATTAATCTGCCATCGTTGGCTCATAATCTTGGAAAATATTGTAGAGCGTGACCCCAGATGTTCAACATTACTGTACTTTATATTGTGTGGAATACTAAATCCTGTGTTAAATTTTGCTCAGGCCACTTGCAGGGTGGTTATTGCACTTACTTGCGTAAACAGTTAGCAGCCAAATTTCATGTTTGTGTATAAAATGTCTGGAGAAGAAGGAATAGTAGCTTTTCTTCCGAAAATCTTATTTTTTGTTTCTCCCATGATTAAAGTCTCATTATCAGATTAGTACTGAGGCTCAAAAGGACAGGAAAAGCCCAGTCTTCCTCACCTAAGAAAAACCTAATCCATCTTAATCTAATAATTGCTTCCAAGTTCACTCCATCATTAACGCATTGCTGCAGGATGGCAGCTGCTTGGAATGGCTGTCTAGCATTGGTAATAATACTTACCACTCTTGTCTTAGACAGTATGACAGCTGTGGATGCCAGAGAGGCTTTTCATTGTTAGGGTGTTCTAGACAGTGGCGGGTCGTGCGTTTCCCACCTAGGCCTTCAGTAATGTCCGACTTCAATGATTATCTCTCAAAATACCATCTTTGATGTCACCACATGACCATTGCTGAAGAAATACTATACAGAAACACATTTACGCCCTACTGGGCATTGTACAAAACGGGTTAATTTCTGGTGCATTTAAAAATCTATGAACCCGCATCAGCAGTTAAAACATATTTTATGTGGTACTGTCAAAATTAAATTGCAAAAAACATTTGAAACGTGAATAAATACATAAAATATCTGAACTCACATTTTATCGACAGCTGAGCTAACTTCCGGGGTTGGCCGACATCGTCTCACAAGATGTAGTTTTGTCTTTAAATATCCTTCTTGAAAATTACCTTGCAAATATATGTGTTGTCTTGTCTAATCATAAAAGATGCAGGCGAGGCGTGTTGGCTGAGTTCTTAAAGTTTACTCCACAGCAGGCTCATCAAAAACATCCCGCTGCACAACCTAAACGGGGCTACTGCGCATGCTCTTCACTACTGTGGCATGCTGGGTAATGGAGTTCTTATGTTACCTGGCTCATAACACCACTTAATATCTGCCTTAGGCCATCGAGAAGGCCTTACTGACAACAACGCGTGATCTGATTGGCTATCGCAACTGTCTATCATGTATGTCCCTGTTCACTTACAGTGCACGGACGCCCGCATTGCTGAATCTGAAGGCCTCTGGCAGATTTCGTACAGCATGGCAACATAAGCTAGCTGAATTCTGATTGGATAAAAACTCTATGAACTAAAAACAACAACACTGGAAGGAGCATAATATGACATGAAGAGAATATGAATACTTTGAAATATTTAGGGAAAGTAAATAAAAAATTACTTTTATCTTTTTTATGACCATGATTTCTGGTTATGTTAGGCCAGCAGAGAAGGCCTTGCTGGCCCTGACGGCACACCACTGGTTCTAGACAACCTCCATAACTTAATTTCCCCCTGAACTCGTTTACCTTTTTTGTCAACATTCAAAAGTTAGACGGGAAAGAATTAGGCAGCCTGTGTTTCAACAGTGGACTTCTTATGAGTGGGTGATGAAATGTGCTTGGCCTTAGACATCTCTATTTTATACATGGATTTGACATATGGGTTGACAGTTATAAAGGCAGGTGTGGAAGGACAATATACAGAACCTGTTGAGCGATATGGTTAATATTTTCTCTGAAATGTCTCTTCCTGTAATGCAGCTGTCATCTAATAGGCAGGTGATCCACCTTCTCCGTATCATACCAAAGTAAGAAATACTATAGGGTTGCTTTTACTGCTTAAAAAATGGTCTTCTCTTTGATACATTTCAAATAATTAAAGGTGACCTTTGAATTTAAAAAAAAATTATATTTAACATACTTCTTTGTGGTCTAGATATTTGGTATTGGGTAGGCTTTGTTGTAAATATTGCTCCAAAGTCACAATTAGAACCTATTTTCCTATATTTGTTAGTTGAGGCGTTCCCAAATTTTATATGAAACCATGCCCCACCCTCTCCAAAAATATCATAATGTATCTTTTGAAAATGTATACCGTTAAATATATATCTTAAAGACACTCGTCACCGCTATTATTTTCCAGACACGGTCGAAAATAAACTTAATAAACATAAACACAACAACAATAGATTCACTTGGTCACAAAATTGGGTAAACTTGTACAATCTCCGATATCGATAAAGCGCTGCATACAAAATCTGCTTTCAGCAGCATTTATACCACTGCATGTCTCACGTTGGTGTCATTGTGAGCATACCTATATTAGATGAAAATAATACTTTGTCCTACCTTCTCGTGTTTCTTCAAACTCAGATGGCCTCATACAGAGCTCCTTCCTCTGTCGCTCATACCTTTTACCTAATGTCCAAATAAGTACATCCTCCTCACTGTGACATCAAAATGTAGCCAGACTGCAAAATCCTGCGAACTGAGGCCTCCAAAACTGCATGCAAGCTCACACCAAAATGTTTGAACCTTATAATTTGACGCTTTGGCATTGTTTATCACCGGTATCAACATTGTAACAACATTTATAAGTCAGAAAAGACAAACATCATAGGTCCCCTTTAAATTATAAATTACTACATCATCAAGAAATGCAACACTTTTTAATTCCAAAAAGTCTCCACAGCCATATGTGGTTTTCATATTTCCATCTATCCATCCATTTTCTACCGCTTGTCCCTTACGGGGTCGCAGGGGGTGCTGGAGCCTATCTCAGCTGCACACGGGCGGAAGGCAGGGTACACCCTGGACAAGTCTCCACCTCATCACAGGGCCAACACAGATAGACAGACAACATTAACGCTCACATTCACACACTAAGGCCAATTTAGTGTTGCCAATCAGCCTATCCCCAGGTGCATGTCTTTGGAGGTGAAAGGAAGCTGCAGTACCCGGAGGGAACCCACGTAGTCACGGGGAGAACATGCAAACTCCACACAGAAAGATCCCAAGCCCAGGATTGAACCCGGGACCTTCTAATTGTGAGGCACACGTTGCAACATAAAATTGCCTGATGATTTTTTTATTCCTGCTGACTCTACAATAAAGATTCACATAATGTTCCCTAGAGGTCAGGTTTATCTTCATCCTTAATTACAACCTAAAGGCCACTGCAGGCCTGCCAATGCAACTAGCAATCAGACACTAATAGTTAAGATTGGGTGACCTATTAAAACACACTGCAGTGAAGTGTTTGGGTGGGGCTTGAGAAACACTTTCATGCTGTTGACCTCCCACCAGTGTACTTATTATGAGATTCATGGTTGACGTTTGTTCCCCCTCCTCCACACATTGCTTCTTTGGTGTTTTTATTAGTACAGTATTTCTGTCATGGAAACCATATGGGAATACCACTTCCAATCAGAAGGCAAGCTAGGGCTTGTTAGGATGGATGAGATTTTCTTTTATAACGGTGTAGGAGCAGTGACATACATCTGTCAAAATGCAATGTCAAGAGCTTTCCTTAGAAATAAACACAGCTTTAAAGCTGTCGACCGCTGTAGTTCTTTTGAATAGAATGTAGTTGTTGAACTGTAGAACACAGACATGTGTTTACTGAGCAAGAGTGATGTGGGATCTCGTCTACCAAGAGACCCTGCATACTAGTTGCCATGCCAGTGTTGCCTGGTTGTAAGCAATGTAGTTATGATCTTTGTTTGGTTTGGAGGAAGGGCTACCCCCTGATGTCAGGAGTAAGAAGGCAAACAAGAAACAAAAAATAATGGTTATATCATCAAGATATGTCATAGTAAGTTTGACTCTTTTTGCATTGAAACAGATCACTTAATCCATTGTGACTCCCTCCATAATGAAAGGATCTAGTACAGTAAAAGGGTTTGCAGGTACAGTATATATATCAGTGCTGCTGGTTAAAAAAATATGCCTTGCTTTTTTAATTTGGGCATTCTTTTCGAAGCTTGGAATGAATACCACGATTTACTTTACTGATATAAAATATTACAATGGATCCTTTTTACTGTTTTGCTGGAATGAGGCATCTGGAAATTGTTCTTTTTGAAAAATATATAATTTAATTGTTCAAAGTTAAACTCGGTTTATCTATTCTCCGCACTTCCCTTGTACAGTGTGATGCTCAGAAATTATTCAATTGTGGTTGTAGTTAGCAGTGGTGTTTAGAGCTGCACGATTAATCAACATCAAATCGTTATTTAGGCCAGTGGTCCCCAACCACCGGGCCACGGCCCGGTACCGGTCCATGGACTGATTGGTACCGGGCAGCGGCCGCACAAGAAATTTAAAAAAAAAAAATTGTTTTAAAAAAAAAATTAAATCAACATAAAAAACACAATATATACATTATATATCAATATAAATCCATACAGTCTGCAGGGATACAGTCCGTAAGCACACATGATTGTATTTCTTTATGACAAAAAAAAAAAAACATTTTTTTTTTTTTAGTACCTTGCCTCAATCTTCTAGGAGTGAATAAAAAATAAGCAGTTTTAAAACGATGCAGAATTTTTATGAGTCAATTAATTATTATGCCGGAAATCTAAACCACTTCAAATTACAGTTACAATAATACAATATTGTTGATACTTAGATAGCTGAGTACTTTCCTTTCAAAGCCTATGACCTCTGATTTGAACATTACTATATTTGATGAATGTACTTATTGAATATCTAAATTAAAATAAAATGTCCAAGTGCACTCAATAAAATGTCTATGTTGTGTATTACACACAAAGTTTTCATTCACAAATGACTCATTTATGGAATGAATAATGGATACAAGTTATTGGAGTAATGGTTTCGTCAAAACCTTGTTAATTTTACAAAGATCAACAGTGAGACCAGTCCTTGGTGTAGCTAACTGTCACTGTGGTCATTAGGGTTGAACGGGGACATTGTACCTGGTCTGATTGTGTCCTGTTAAACGTCTCTGCTGTCAAGATAAATAAGAGCGAATGACCCGTTTGTTTGGGTGACATTTCTTCCTAATGCTCTGGGGATTTTTTTTTCTTTTGGGGTTCATGCTGGGTGTACGGAACTGTTGTTCATACTTTGCATTGTAAGGACGTACTGACCAAGATTGACAGTTTAGAAAATGCCCTTTAAGGTAAATAATGTAAAACAAGAATAACACCTAAAAGTAATGGGCATTCAAATAAATGATTACTTGGGAAAATCGTTGATTGTTATTTGGTGAAATGACTATACCGAACTTTTGTTTCAATGCCAGTGTTGTATCGATGCCATGAATACCTTTCTAGGCAGATAGTTCAACTACCCATAACTGTTTGTCATGGTGACATATGTTGTTTACTTGGTTATTATGCCCATACATATTGATTATAGACCACAAATGTTTCATTTACTTTGTCTACTCTGACCAACAAATGAACCTCAGATTTTTGTGTAGAAGGAAATATGGCTAAAAACCATGCATATTACAATCGACTGAATAATGGAGAAGCCATAACTATTTAATTACAGCATGTTTTTTTCACTGAGTGTAGACCATAAAACTGTCTTGACGGAACCACGTATACACAGCAGTTTGATGTCAGTTCTAGTAAGAAGATCTTCCAGCATGCTCCAGTTCCTCCCATGATTTTACACTTCATTCCCACTCCAATTTATCTTGCAGGCATCTGAGTCTGAAAACCCATCTGAGGATGAAGCTATCGATGATTTTCATCTAAGGTTTTTCTTTTGAGCTTTTGAAAACCTTCTTGGCCTTGCCTGCAGAGTGATGGATGGTTAGTGGAAATACAATGCAGACGTTTGGACTGCATTTCTAAGAGCTGATTATGAAAGGATAAATGATTCCAAAGCTGCCAATGTCTCTCATTCTTTCAAATTCACGTAAAGTTGTGGCTTCCCAATCCCATACGTTTTGTCTCTCTGTATGCCTCTGTCCATTTTATATTTCCCTCTGACTGAAATGATTATCTTGGTTACTTTGCATTTCAGTACAATAGGAGGAATCTACTCAATAGCCAAGGGTTAAAGTATGATTTATCCCAGCTCCTCACTCTACTGCTTCAGTAGAGCGTGTTGAATGTCATGAGCATACGTATATATTCTTTCAAAAAGAAAAAAAAGAGTTGATTTTAAAGTATGTCAGCTCCAGTTGGAACTAATTGGCCAAAGGCAGTAGATGTCTTCCATTCTTGTCCATCTTGTTGAATATTATGTCTGCTGCTACTGGCACTCCGACTGCCTAAGTAGATGCTTTTAATGAGAGAATAGTTCCCAATGCCTTATGCCTTAAAAAAAAAAAAAAAAATTCTGTTCAGTGCGTGATGCGACATGGTGATACTCCTGTCCAACCTCCTTTTCAAGATAAAACAAAACAAGGCTGTTGGCTCTGCATGCAAATCAACCTCTTTTCAAGATATTATGTTATTATATTGTATATTGTGTTGGTTTGCTTTGTACAAGTGGCCACAATGTTGTGACTGGTTGAATATAAATATTTAACATCAGGTCAACCATTAAAAATCCATCGAAATTGTAGCTGACTTTCTTATTGCAATTATGAGTTTGCAGTTAATATATTCATAGTCTTTTTTCCAGATCTGTACCACATTAATGACACAGTGTCAATAGTGGTTTCATGTCTTTGAGACCAGGTTGTAACTGAGTCTAGCTGGAATTAGACATTTGAGCTCAGCCATGTTGGTTATTCTAATCAATTCAGTCGCCTGCTGGCTACAAAATCTATAACTTATTTTTTCCTATTTGGCTACAAAACTTGTCATTGGTAAACATTGCATTGCTTTGACAGATGAGGATGACAGAGAGAGCCTGTCAACTTACATACAGATGATCTGATTCCTACAAATATTGGTTGGTACTGCTTCACATCCATATCTCTAGTTTTCAACTCAGGTAATTTTTGTAATTACAGTCAAACTTGTGTTAGAGGCTACCTGTTAGGGATGTAACGGTATTCATTGATCAATCCATCCATCTATTTTCTACCGCTTGTCCCTGTCGGGGTCGCGGGGCGTACTGGAGCCTATCCCAGCTGCTTTTGGGCGGAAGGTAAGGTACACTCTGGACAAGTCGCCAGCTCATCGCAGGGCCAACACAAATTTTAATAATTTCAGTCGTCTGCTGGCTACAAAATCTATTTATTTGTTGGATACAAATCATGTCATAGAGAAACATTGCATTCATTCATTCATACCTTCAAGCCGACTGGAGGGCGACTTTCACCTGACATTCCACCCAGCCAAACCAGGCTTAATGAGTTTGGTAGAGCAACGAATCGAAGTGGAGAATCCCTGTGTGCAGACATTTTACCCCTCTCAGCGGATTTCACCATCAGTCTGTAACCTACTTTCTGTCTTTTCCGCATTGTTGTCACTTACCTCCTTGTAAATGGAAACTATTCCAAAGAAGAATGGCTGTTAATATTGCATAGAGCCTGCTGCTCTCACCGGTGCATTAGTGTGTTTATTGTAAGCATTTCCCGCAAGTGCATATTGATCCCGATCAAAGCCAAGAGTGCCCACTCAGCTTTTAAAGTTGATAAGCCAATTTTCTCATGCTTTTCCTGGGACCTGGGTGGCCATAGCTGCAGATTAAGGAAACCGTGGGAGGGTTTCATGGGCTTCATACCAGAGGCATCTCAAACTCATAACTGAACCTTTTCACTTGACTCCTTAAGGCGGTACTATCAAAAGCCTCTACAATGTCTGAACGGTGTTTTCAAATAAAGCATTTCATAGAATTTATGTTTAGAGTGATGTGCCCATGTGAGGTGCCTTTGTTTTTCTGCATTGCTGCATTTCCTCAGTTCCCAACTAAGCTGTCAACAGCAGTACCCTTTTGACTGCGCTTTCCAAGGCGTGTTCGTTTCTGTTGCATCCATCCATCCATCCACTGTCTACCGCTTGTCCCTTTTGGGGTTGCGGGGGGTGCTGGAGCCTATCTCAGCTGCATTCGGGCGGATGGCGGGGTACACCCTGGACAAGTCGCCACCTCATCACAGGGCCAACACAGATAGACAGACAACATTCACACTCACATTCACACACTAGGCTCAATTTAGTGTTGCCAAACAACTTATCCCACTACTAGCAAATGTTGTTGACAGGCATGTTTTCTTATTTTTGACACTTGTGGACGTAAAAGCATCCATACAGATGACTTAAAGGCCTACTGAAACCTACTACTACCGACCACGCAGTCTGATAGTTTATATATCAATGATGAAATCTTAACATTGCAACACATGCCAATACGGCCGGGTTAACTTATAAAGTGACTTTTAAAACTTCCCGGGAAATATCCGGCTGAAACGTCGCGGTATGATGACGTTTGCGCGTGACGAAGTCAGAGTAACGGAAGTTATGGTAACCCTAGAATCCTATACAAAAAGCTCTGTTTTCATTTCATAATTCCACAGTATTTTGGACATCTTTTGCAATTTGTTTAATGAACAATGAAGGCTGCAAAGAAGACAGTTGTAGGTGGGATCGGTGTATTAGCAGCGGACTACAGCAACACAACCAGGAGGACTTTGTTGGTGCGCTAGCCGCGCTAGCCGCCGACCTCACCTTGACTTCCTACGTCTCCGGGCCGCCAAACGCATCGGGTGAAGTCCTTCGTCCTTCTGCCGATCGCTGGAACGCAGGTGAGCACGGGTGTTGATGAGTAGATGAGGGCTGGCTGGCGTAGGTGGAGAGCTAATGTTTTTAGCATAGCTCTGTGAGGTCCCGTTGCTAAGTTGCTAAGTTAGCTTCAATGGCGTCGTTAGCACAGCATTGTTAACCTTCGCCAGCCTGGAAAGAATTAACCGTGTATTTACATGTCCACGGTTTAATAGTATTGTTGATTTTCTATCTATCCTTCCAGTCAGAGGTTTATTTTTTTGTTTCTAAATGCAGTTAAAGCACGATGCTATCACGTTAGCTCGTAGCTAAAGCATTTCGCCGATGTATTGTCGTGGAGATAAAAGGCACTGAATGTCCATTTTGCGTTCTCGACTCTCATTTTCAAGATGATATAGTATCCGAGGTGGTTTAACATACAAATCCGTGATCCACAATAAAAAAAGGAGAGTGTGGAATCCAATGAGCCAGCTTGTACCTAAGTTACGGTCAGAGCGAAAAAAGATACGTCCATCACTGTCTCTCAAGTCCTTCACTGTAACGTTCCTCATCTACGAATCTTTCATCCTCGCTCAAATTAATGTGGTAATCATCACTTTCTCGGTCCGAATGTCTCTCGCTCCATTGTAAACAATGGGGAATTGTGAGGAATACTAGCTCCTGTGACGTCACGCTACTTCCGGTACAGGCAAGGCTTTTTTTTATCAGCGAGCAAAAGTTGCGAACTTTGTCGTCGATTTTCTCTATTAAATCCTTTCAGCAAAAATATGGCAATATCGCGAAATGATCAAGTATGACACATAGAATGGATCTGCTATTCCCGTTTAAATTAAAAAAAATCTTTCAGTGGGCCTTTAAGTAGCAAGCACATTCAAGCCTCTGAGGTCAAACACAATTAATTTAAGTATGTTGGTCTATGACTAATTTGTTTAGATTTGGAAATAACAAAATTAATTTAATGATTAAACTGTTGGCAGAAGGACTCTTACCTTTTAATGTCACCGGTGAGACACAAAGGTTATCTCTGTCATTTGGAATTCATTACGGCCATTTATATATATTTTTCCAGCCTATGTTAACCAATGCATCTACATTCCTCCTTTATATGGAAACATGTCTTTCAATAAAAATTTTTACCTGCAGCTCTTCATTATTACCTTATTTTACGAACCTTGGATGTCCTAATCTTAGTTTGTCCCGCGTTATCTTCCAAACATTCCCTTTCAACTCTTCTTACTTTGAAGCTCCCTCAGAAGTCCGAATAGTGTTTGTCCTGCTTATCTCTTCGAACATTTCTCTGTGCACTCAATTCAAGCATTTATTTTCCTTCTGTGCTAAATAAATAAAAGCAGGTTTCGGTCTGGTCATTAAAGCAAAGGGAAAAAAAAAAGTTTTATCTAGTGGCAATACTATTGCGATTTATGTATTTGCATTTTTCTATCTATCTTTCTATATACATACAGTTTATGCCGTACAAATATGTATGCATACTGTACATAATATATGGTACTTACTATTTATTTTGTGTGTGGGTAGTAGACAGACAGGGTGTTTGAAAGATGTAGGTCATGGCGCCTGGCCTTCTTCCACGTGTGAGCTACCCTGTAAACTTGGCAGACTTCCTCAGATGTGATAGACAGTCCTTCTCCCATCTCATCACTCCCCTCTTCTTGTCTGTCATCCTGTGGTTGTCATAAACACCTCCTGTGTGCGTGCGTGCGTGCGAGTATGCAGGAACTTTTCCCGGACGTTATTCTTTATGTGTAATCAAACAGCGCTATCTCTCACATGCACATACGTGTACACACTGCGTCAACAGGTATGAAGTATACTATAGCTTCTTATAGCTGCCGAAATGTTCTTCTTTCGGACACTCACAAAACAGTTGAAATTGAATCAGCCAAACAACACTTAACTGATTTTCCCAAGCAAAGTACTATTACTGTTTGGTGAGGAAACGGGTTAAGGTGTGGTTTCAGAATTGTTCCCCAGGTTTCTATAATTACGGTGTATTTTCTGACATTTTACTTTCTTATTAATACATTAATCTTAACTATGTGCATTTATATGCAGGAGTTGGGTATCTATTAAGCTATGACTTTAGTGTTCCATCAATATGAATGTTATACTGCAGCAATTCCTCTCTCATTTTATTTCCTTTTTATTTCCACAACATTAGGGCTGTGTGGTTATAGGATTGTGATCGACCATCGTGATACATCAGGTCAATCATGGTGACCTGCTTTTAGCATATATTTTCTTGATCAAACATGTCGGAAATGTGTGTGAGCCAATCGGAGTCAACCCTTTCCCGCTCCACTTCCGGTTACAAGGTACAACTGAAGTAAACAGAATCATAGATATGAACAGAATGACCAAACCTAGATACAAACTGAAGCTTAAGGCAGTGAAATAAATGTTAGTCGTGAAATGGAGTTATCTAGGCCCCTATGATTTACGCATTAACAGTAGTTTAAATTTGTATTGGCCGAATCCCCGATTCCGTCTGCAGTTCTGTTAATGCGTAAATCATAGGAGACAAAGACGTTTGATAGTAGTTTAAATTTGTATTGGCCGAATCCCCGATTCCGTCTGCAGTTCTATCAAACGTCTTTGTTGATACATTGTTGTTACTGTTCTTTGTCTTATTCAATTTGCTTTATCTACTCAATATGTTAATAGAAATTTGAAATAATCTTTAGTTTCTTAAGTTTTTAGTACAGATACTTTGGTAGGTAAAATCAATATTATGGAAATATTATTGTAGCAAAATTATTTGTAAACGTGTATCTCAATCTGTGCGCGTGTAATCCAATTTGTGTGTCTGTATATCAGTCTGAGTGTGTCTACTCAGATTTGTGTACATGTGTTTTAGATCCGCCTACGTGTTTTAGATCCGGGTATGTGTGTTTTAGTTGTCTGTCTGTCCCTAATCAGAAAGAACTCTCGGTAGGCTGTCTACTTACACGTGACTTTTGCGACACTTCTGCCCTGTAATTCTTGCGCGTGCATTCAGAGGTGCCTGGGTTCCTGCTCTTTGCAGATCATAGATACGTACACGCAGATTGTATTACGCATGAGCTTCTGAATGCACGCGCACAAGTTGTATTAAACGCTCAAGAATCTGGATGCGCACGCTCAAATCTTACACGTGTTGCAAAAGTCACGTGTAAGTAAACAGTTTATCGAGGGTTTTTTCTGAATAGGGACAGACAACTTAAAACACACATGCAGATCTAAAACGCACGTACGCAGATCTGAATACACACTCAGATTTCTATACACACACACAAATTAGTACACACGCACGCAAATTGGAAAACACACGCACAGATTGACATACACGTTTGCAAATAATTTTGTTACAAGAATAATTCCTTACAATGTAAAAATATAGTAATATTAATCAAAAATTGGATGATATAAATAATAATTAGACAACATAGGTTTTTTTGTACAGTCGAATTGTACAGTTTTTGTCAAATTATGATTAAATGTGTCAGAGTAAAATATCAGTTACTGTAAATTGAAAGCATTAGTGGAATTGAAGTACATAAATTGTCACTTTACATCAAATGGCACAACCCGAGGGTAGAAATGTGGCACATTGAGTCCGGCAGAAGTCAATTATCTGGTCTCAGGTGTTCCTGTGTTTTTTGTAAATTTGCCAGCCACCTAGTAGTTACCGCTGAAGAAAAATCCACTGGACTATGACCGTCACAAAGATTAACCCACTTTCCTGACAGACCAGGGTGCTCCAAAAACTGATTACTCTGCTGCCTTGCACCAAAAAGTGCAATGGAAATGCAAAAGTTAACAAATTTATTGCATTATATTTTCAATATGTACGTGTCGTGTGCCATAACAATTGGCTTTTTTTTGTTTTTTGCATAATGCCATTTTATGAAGAAAAAAGATATGTACATATATTTATCAAAATCATACAAAGGTTCAAAAACTGACTCTCCAGTTTTTTGATCACTTCGTCTTTTTTCGACTGTGCCATCCACACTTTGCCATGTCGTGGAACAGGCTTGATTCTGAAAGCTTACAATATTTTATGTGACCGTTCGTCTGACAAGGTAGCACGTTTGACCATGCTCCTTTGGCACTGACAAGCAAACATATTACACTATGGCACGTCTCTAAATGTCAGTTATGTACAGTATCTGATTTTTGTCATCTTGAGCAAGTGTGATGATGATGATGAGGATGACGAAGAAGGCATTATAAGGGATAAAGTTTGAGGTCATACCTTGGCTTGTCTTGGATTTATCATTATTGAAAGATTTCTCTTGTGGCTTGGCTCCGGTTCTTTAATATGTGCTGACAAATCCCTCCCCCTTCACCACATAAATGCAACACCCACACACTGCTAGTGGTACGCTTCGTCGACTCTTAGCAATGGACCGTACCTTATGAAAACAAACTTGACATCAGGTATGCTAACTTAATGTCAAGCGAACTGATGAGAGACCTGCCTTGACACATTGTAGAGGTCGAAGGTACTAACTGTTGGAACATGGCGAGATGATTGCTGTAGTTCAAACCCAGTAAAACCGACGGGACTTGACACTGAAGGATGTTTCCAATATTTCCCCTCTTATAGCTAAATAACACAACCACTCTATTAGAGTCATCCCCAAGTATGTTGCAGTGCAGTTCTACACCACTTGCAACATACACTGTCAACTACACTCATTAAACCTAGATACTCCATGACAATTTAACTAATTCCACCTATGCTGTTTAAAATGATATCGCACAAGGCGTAATGTTACGATTAACCGTTTTTACTATTGACCGTGATTAAAAAAGGTTCGACTACACGGTGTGCTTCAGTCCTCACCCTAGCTATAAACGGACATTATGCAGATACGTTATTTTTGGCACAACCTGCGCACCTATAGAAAGACACGCTAGTATGCTAGTATACAGCAGCAGGACAAAGCTGAAGTTGATGGTGTGGGAATATTTTGGGTACCTAAAAAAATTACCAAGGAGTCATTGAAGACAATGGCTCACCCATTCGCAAAACCTACCAAAGGAAAGTTGCAGCTAAATACGTTCAATATGGTGCAACTTTTAACGTTAAAGATTGCTTTTCCCTGTCTGTGTTGAATAAACTATAGGCATTGTAAGTTTATATAGCAAACACTAACATAACATCAGGACCTAGTAGAATAATATAACGATACCATGGGATCGAATTATTTGTATTCCTGTTATTAGAAAAAGCATAAAATAGATGATTAAAAAATGAATAAATAGGGATGAATGGTGGTTGATGACAATTACACCTGAGTTTATTACCCACATGAGTAACATTCTCCCCTGGGCGATCAATAAAGTTAATCTTAGTCTTTTATAAATACAATTGTTAGTTAATTTATTCATTATTAAAAATATATTTTTTTCCATTTATATCACTTTGTAAGGAGTTATTTGATTACTGTTTTTCCAACAACAATGAATAACGCAGCAACATGTCTTAGGAATATGTAATTTTATAATTTTTTGTGAAATGAATCAATGCATAATAATCATGAAACGTAATTATTACTCAGACTATAATCGTACAGTCAAAATCTGTAATTGTTGCATCCCTACATTGGCGTATGTGTTTTTGGTTAAGGGTTTTAGTCCCTGCAGTGAAATGTGGTTAAATAGAGCAGAAAACATGTATTGCACTGTCCTAGTAGAACCATCATGAAAGATTCAAGTGTGCGTGAGGATGGGAGTGCAACAGATCACATCCTATTTGAACAAAACATGTCTTTCCAAACTGATGGCACATGACTGGTACAAGCGTGTGTGTGGCCTGTCTTTGTGTTGGATCGCAAACATCACTGTGTCACAAACTACATTTGTTTTTCTCCTACGTAAGCTAACTTGTCGCTTCTTTTCCCTCTGGTTACCTCTCTTCACACAGTCCTGTCCATCCACGCTGTCGCCATACAGTTCACCAAGGAGCCGAAGTCCCAGGATGCTTTGCATGGCCGCAGCGCCATGCTCCGCTGCGAAGTCAGCGATCCGACCAACATCACGTACAGCTGGCTCCACAATGGCCAGCACCTGGAAAACAGCGAGAGACGCTACCAGGAGGGCAGCAATCTCAAGTTCACCGCTGTGGAGCGCCAGCTGGATGCTGGAAACTTTGAGTGCGTCGCATTAAACATGGCCACAGCGGAGGTGCTCCATTCCACCAACGCCTCCTTCAACATCAAATGTGAGTGTTCCTTTTCAGGCTGCGTTCTGCCCGTGCTAGCCTGATTTCCTGAGTGAAAATGACCAGTTGACAGGGTTTCATAATGGCAGCCAGGATGTGCATCCAGTTTCTGGATCAAAAAATCTAAACACAAGTTGCAGTGTAGAATGGCGGTTAAAATGAGCTGAAGGAATGTTTCCACTTTGTAGTCTTTTTCTTTGAGGCTTCCTCTCCCCCTCCTAAAGGTAACTAGATATGTGCCACAAAACATGTGTTTCTTGTAACTTTCTGTTCTTTGTTACATCACACACTCTTTTCAAAAGCCTTTTGTCTGGATGTTACTGTGCTGTACCTTCTAGCTATGTAATTATTTAGCTTTAGTGTAATAGCAGTGTTCTTTCTCAGTACTTTTTGTCTTCAGAACTAGTCAGAAAGGTTTCTTCATGTTTTATTAATTTATTGCAATGATTTCACAGAATTATACAATATATTGTCCTTTAAAGGGGAACTGCACTTTATTTTTTAATTTTGCCTATAATTCACAATCTTTATGAGAGACAAGAACACGTGTGTTTTTTTTAATACATTCTAACTCGTAAATAAAAGTCAGCTTACAAAGGAGCCAATGGGAGCCATGACGTCATTGCATCTATTTGGACCATAAAACCCAATAAATAACCACCCAAAAAGCGCCAACATACTCCATTTACATTTGGTGACTTGAATATTCAACAAGTATTAGCAATATTTTTATTATTATAGTGAAACTGCACTATTTTTTTTCTCAGAATTTTCAACTAACTTGAAGTGTTTTGCCAAGAGGATTATTTGTAATATGTACATTTTCAGAATGTGCTTGTTTTATTTTTGGCCAAAGTAAGATATACAGTGTTTCCCATAAACTGCCAAGATACCTGTGGCGGTGGGGGACGTGGCTATGGGCGTGGTCACCATGACATCATCGAGTAATTGACTACAATGATATGATTTTCTCTAAAAAGGCTTAAAAAATGTATACTTACTAATTAATAATAACAGTTTTCTTTTAAACGTCCATCCATCCATCCATAAATCCATTTTACAATAGAATTACAACACTTTATGTACATATTTATATACAGATTTGAACAATAAGTTATTCACTGAAATATATTTATTAATTGTGGTTCTTACAAAAAATATATCTTATAAAAATATAAAGCTAAAATGTCTCTTAAAGCTCTGCCCCTTTAATTAGTGCATACTAAATAATTTAACTTCAGCCTACTACTACAACCATATTATTTACCAGCAACATAAAGTGAAACAGAGGCAGAGGTGTCCTGCCACAGTCAGTAACAAATAAACAGAAAACAGTAGTGGTGGTAGATAGACACAAAGCTTCATCAAACATCTGATCCACTGAACAAAGAGCTCCAAAAATCTTGATCCTACACTTCTCTTTTGTAAAGTAAATCTGAACAGCCGATATGGGCATCTACATCAACTATATCATTTTCCTGAGAAGCTGGACAGGACAAAAAATCAAATGTATTTGTGGCGGCCTTAAAGGCCTACTGAAACCCACTACTACCGACCATGCAGTCTGATAGTTTATATATCAATGATGAAATCTTAACATTATAACACATGCCAATACGGCCGGGTTAACTTATAAAGTGACATTTTAAATTTGCCGCTAAACTTCCGGTTCGAAACGCCTCTGAGGATGACGTATGCGCGTGACGTAGACCGGGGAACACGGGTATGCCTTCCACATTGAAGCCAATACGAAAAAGCTCTGTTTTCATTTCATAATTCCACAGTATTCTGGACATCTGTGTTCGTGAATCTGTTTCAATCATGTTCATTGCATTATGGAGAAGGAAGCTGAGCAAGCAAAGAAGAAAGTTGTCGGTGCGAAATGG
Organism: Entelurus aequoreus; assembly: GCF_033978785.1. Classification (NCBI taxonomy): domain Eukaryota; kingdom Metazoa; phylum Chordata; class Actinopteri; order Syngnathiformes; family Syngnathidae; genus Entelurus; species Entelurus aequoreus. The sequence goes on from NC_084739.1 coordinate 32,515,026, forward strand.
ACGTATTTTTCGAACGTAGTCAGCCACAACAGTACACAGCCGGCGCTTCTTTGTTTACATTCCCGAAAGATGCAGTCAAGATGGAAGAACTCGGATAACAGAGACTCTAACCAGGAGGACTTTTGACTTCGATACACAGACGCCTGTAGAGAACTGGGACAACACAGACTCTTACCAGGATTACTTTGATTTGGATGACAAAGACGCAGACGTGCTACTGTGAGTATGCAGCTTTGGCTTCTAAACATTTGATCGCTTGACCGTATGTGCGCAACTTTTTTTTGCGTATGTACGTAACTTTTTAAAAATATATAAGCTTTATGAACCTTGGGTTAGGTGAACGGTCTTTTGGGCTGAGTGATTGTGTGTGTTGATCAGGTGTTTGAATTGTATTGGCGTGTTCTATGGAGCTAGGAGCTAGCATAGGAGCTAGGAGCTAGCATAACACGTACCGTACCGTACGTGCGCGTCACGTACGTAACTTTTTAAAAATATATAAGCTTTATGAACCTTGGGTTAGGTGAACGGTCTTTTGGGCTGAGTGATTGTGTGTGTTGATCAGGTGTTTGAATTGTATTGGCGTGTTCTATGGAGCTAGGAGCTAGCATAGGAGCTAGGAGCTAGCATAACACAGACCGTACCGTACGTGCGCGTCACGTACGTAACTTTTTAAAAATATATAAGCTTTATGAACCTTCGGTTAGGTGAACTGTCTTTTGGGCTGAGTGATTGTGTGTGTTGATCAGGTGTTTGAATTGTATTGGCGTGTTCTATGGAGCTAGGAGCTAGCAGAGGAGCTAGGAGCTAGCATAACAAACACGCAGGTGTTATTATGCAGGATTAATTTGTGGCATATTAAATATAAGCCTGGTTGTGTTGTGGCTAATAGACTATATATATGTCTTGTGTTTATTTACTGTTGTAGTCATTCCCAGCTGAATATCAGGTCACCCCCGGCTCTCACAGCATCTTCCCTATCTGAATAGCTTCAACTCCCCACTAGTCCTTCACTTGCACTTTACTCATCCACAAATCTTTCATCCTCGCTCAAATTAATGGGGAAATTGTCGCTTTCTCGGTCCGAATCTCTCTCACTTCATGCGGCCATCATTGTAAACAATAGGGAACTTTGCGTATATGTTCAACTGACTACGTCACGCTACTTCCGGTAGGGGCAAGCCTTTTTTTTATCAGATACCAAAAGTTGCAATCTTTATCGTCGTTGTTCTATAGTGAAGTGAATTACATTTATACAGCGCTTTTTTTCTCAAGTGACTCAAAGCGCTTTACATAGTGAAACCCAATATCTAAAATATAATATTCAAACCAGTGTGGGTGGCACTGGGAGCAGGTGGGTAAAGTGTCTTGCCCAAGGACACAACGGCAGTGACTAGGATGGCGGAAGCGGGGATCGAACCTGCAACCCTCAAGTTGCTGGCACGGCCGCTCTACCAACCGAGCTATACCGCCCCTAAATAAAAATATACTAAATCCTTTCAGCAAAAATATGGCAATATCGCGAAATGATCAAGTATGACACATAGAATAGATCTGCTATCCCCGTTTAAATAAAAAAAATTCATTTCAGTAGGCCTTTAATTCTTTTGTGGCGGGCCGCCACAAATAAATGAATGTGTGGGAAACACTGATATAGAAAACTATTTTTAAGTTGTCTTTTTTTTTGTAATTATTATGCCATGATTGTATTAATACTAAGGCTTATTGCAAGAAAGCCCAAATGAGGTAAAGCCTAATCTTAATTCTCTATTGTCTCCACCAGCAGCTATTTGTGGCCTGTGATGTTACCTAAGCATAGCTTACAAAGAAACTCATCAGTTTTTACAAAGTGTTCTAATGTTGATGGAACTTCATTAATGTGTTATTCTTAAACATGATCTAGTGTGTTAATAAAGCTGAGTTGAGTCGCTCCAGTCCATTAATAAAAAGAAAAACAAGTCAAACATGATATACCAGTTGTCATGACACAAAGTAAACTACTACTATCTGGTGGCAGGTGATGCATGTAGAGGATGTTTATGGAGTGTAATCCCCTTTGAACATTGAGGAAATGCATTGTAAATATGTGGTTGTAAAGCAGTTAAATTATATAGCCTATTTTAGAACCTCATATTGTACATATATATTTTCTTTTTGATTGCACATCTATGTAAATAGTAGATGAAAAGATTGTGTAGGATGTGAAAGATGTTACTCATAATGTAACATTCATTCACGAAGCTTCATGTTCAGTTTCCAGACATACACAACAATTTTTTGTTAGAAAATACTACTTCTGTTTGTAATACATTTAACTATATATATGGCGGAAAGACTTTTCTATTTTCAAGTAATACACCTTTGTGTCAACAAGCCGTTTTGAAGCAAATGCTCAATGAGAACTGAGGATTTAGAGTTGACTTTGCTTTACAGATGGATTTTGCTAGCTTGGAGGCATTTATTCAGTGATATTTACACATGGGTGATTTGCATTTTGCATGGGAATCTGACATAGCTTGCTTGACATTATTATTATTGAGAATGCATTAAAGGAGCTGTTTGCAACAATTACATGGCTGCCTAGAGTGCGCTAACGCTGAGCACGTAAACTATACCCAGTTTAACAAACTTATTAGCTTTGTTTGTTGTCAGCTAATGATAGCGGTTTCGCAAAGTTAATCTACTAATGTTAGCTATCCTATAGTAACAACAACATGACTGCAAATTGTTAGTTGCTTCTCTGGGACTAATTTTGTGTATGTGCACACGCTTTGCTAATACATGTGTATGAGACAGCAGTGAGGGACAGCCTAAACACCAGACTATTTCCCTGGTCCAACGGGCAATTTTTTATAAAAACATTTAGTAATTGAGAAAATTAAATATTTTTTGTTCAACAACTAATAGAAACATAAGCTAGTCGGTGGTTTAAAAAATGTAACTTTGAGCAAGTTGCAAACAGTCACTGTAAGTATTTTGTAACTCTTAGTAGGGTAGCCACCCGCAATAGTGTTAATCACACTTCAGTAGTCCAGCTGGTCCACCATCAATTTGTTTGAATTTAGAATCAATCTTTCCATAAGAAAATGTATAGAAATTACAATGATCAAATCCAAAATGCTAATATATATAAAATGTTTAACTTTAAAATAAATCCAATAACAAAAGGAAATGTTGAAGGCGAATCACCATACCGACATATTCTGCTGAGCAGCCACACTGTAATTTGGCTCAAAGGAAGCATTCTACAACCCATGGAAACACCTTAATCTGATTGTGTTTGGCTTTTGAAAAGTCGGACTAACACCTAAATTACGCGATTGAAAACCAGATGTCTCCAGTGGGTGTGTGCTGCTACAAGGGACCTTTCATGTAGCACATGTGCCAGTCTCAACACGCAGGACATAACCTGGAAGCCGATCACGTTCAATGAAAAACATAGGCAACTAAAAAATGAAGAGGAGAGTGTTTATTTGCTTCACAAATTAAAAGAAAGGAACATTTTGAAGAGCATCGATGGGAGAAAAAAAAGAAACTGAGATTCTGTGTGGAGTTTGCATGTTCTCCCAGTCACTGCGTGGGTTCCCTCCGGGTACTCCGTTTTCCTCCCACCTCCAAGGACATGCATCTGGGGATAGGTTGATTGGCAACACGAAATTGGCCCTAGTGTGTGAATGTGAGTGTGAATTCTGTCTGTGTTGGCCTTGCGATGAGGTGGCTACTCGTGCAAGGTGTACCCCGCCTTCTGCCCGAATGCAGCCCCACCTGACACCACAACGACATCCTCGGCTCTGATCCCACATCGGGGCAAGTGATTCTGAAACAACTCAACACAATGACAAACCTTGAAAGGTGACCGGTCCAATGGATGCCGAGTAGATACGGTTAATAATGTGAGAGTCCAGTCCATAAGGGGTTCAGCAGGGCATCCACTTGCATGTAGACATATAAACAAAAATGCCTTATTATGGTGTGTTGTCATAGGTCAACCGGAAAAGCAATACATTAATCCGTGTTAAAATAAATTAGCGTCCCTCTGTGTACGAGAGGCACACGGCGTATGACAAATAGTCGCATTAGAGAGTGTGTATAGACACTGAGACTTCACATGTAAGTGTGTAAATACAAAAAAAAGAACTATTGGAGAAATCAGACTAATTTAGTGTATGGAAACACAGTCACTGACATCTGTGTTGGCATCACACTAAACAAAATAGTTTTAAAAAGAAACAAAATAGACTGTGGCGGAATTAATCAATCCTTTACATTAGAGAGCTTCTGACATAGTGACATTTCGGACTGTGTTTATTGGACTTTAGGGAGGCATTTGTCCAACCTTTAGATTTGTTTGAATTTAGGGATTACATTAATGTAGGCCCTGCGATGAGGTGCCGACTTGTCCAGGGTGTACCCCTGCCTTCCGCCCGAATGTAGCTGAGATAGGCTCCAGCACTCCCGGCGACCCCGAAAGGGACAAGCGGTAGAAAATGGATGGATGGATTATTATGATATTAGTTGTATAGCTAAACCCGTCAAAGTAGTGTTCAGCAATAACTCTTTCAGGATCAAATTGTATGCCTCGTTTGGTTTGCGTGTATCAACTCATTTTCTCTGCCATAATGTGCAGGTGGGCTCTCTGTGGATCACTTTACATAGATCAGATCCTGTTATGATCAATGTTCTCATATTTCCCCAACATACATTTAACGGGCGATAAAGCCACACACAGCTTTTAAAGACCCCCTCTGGCGCTAATTCTGCCTGAGCGTTCACTCATGTGTATGCTACTTTGCGTGCATAGTAGTAAATATAAGCTATAGGGGGAGGGGGTGGTCTTCATGTACTGTACCACAGTAGGTTTTATCCCCCACCTTCATCCACCAATCCCCCCGACCCCTCCTCCCAGCCTCTGGCGAGAGGGAGAGAGTTAATTTATCTTGCTCTCAATGGTGGGTAAGCAAATCCTGTCAGTTGAGAGTTATTCAGAGTAATTATCCCCCCTCTGCGTTCACTAATAGGGGTTCAGCCCCCCTTCATCCCTTTGTCCCGCTTGGTCACTGGGTCTCCATGGCGAGATCGCGTCCAGCAGAGGCATCGGGGCCAAGCCTTGCCATTGTCAGCATGTTGTTGGTCCTGGAGGCGACACTTGGCTTGACACCGCGGAACAACATGCAGACAGACTAATGTTTTGGAACACTCTTGCATGGATGTGCAACTGGCACTAGCAAGACACTCAGTCACATCCTTGGTTAATCTGCACGAACAAAAGCAACCACACACGCCATCTTGTTCTAATCACCCAGCATGTGTGTCTTACCTGCATTTTATTAGCAGCTGTGCTTTCAAAACCTCTTTCCTGATTACAACCTTAACTCCCTCTGCTCTCATCCTGTCACCGGCTATTGTACAAACCCCGTTTCCATATGAGTTGGGAAATTGTGTTAGATGTAAATATAAACGGAATACAATAATTTGCAAATCATTTTCAACCCATATTCAGTTGAATATGCTACAAAGACAACATATTTGATGTTCAAACTGATGAACGTTTTTTTTTTTGTGCAAATAATCATTAACTTTAGAATTTTATGCCAGCAACACGTGACAAAGAAGTTGGGAAAGGTGGCAATAAATACTGATAAAGTTGAGGAATGCTCATCAAAAACTTATTTGGAACATCCCACGGTTGAACAGGCAAATTGGGAACAGGTGGGTGCCATGATTGGGTATAAAAGTAGATTCCATGAAATGCTGAGTCATTCACAAACAAGGATGGGGCGAGGGTCACCACTTTGTCAACAAATGCGTGACCAAATTGTTGAACAGTTTAAGAAAAACCTTTCTCGACCAGCTATTGCAAGGAATTCAGGAATTTCACCATCTACGGTCCGTAATATCATCAAAGGGTTCAGAGAATCTGGAGAAATCACTGCACGTAAGCAGCTAAGCCTGTGACCTTCGATCCCTCAGGCTGTACTGCATCAACAAGCGACATCAGTGTGTAAAGGATATCACCACATGGGCTCAGGAACACTTCAGAAACCCACTGTCAGTAACTACAGTTGGTCGCTACATCTGTAAGTGCAAGTTAAAACTCTCCTATGCGAGGCGAAAACCGTTTATCAACAACACCCAGAAACGCTGTCGGCTTCGCTGGGCCTGAGCTAATTTAAGATGGACTGATACAAAGTGGAAAAGTGTTCTGTGGTCTGATGAGTCCACATTTCAAATTGTTTTTGTAAACTGTGGACGTCGTGTCCTCCGGACCAAAGAGGAAAAGAACCATCCGGATTGTTATAGGCGCAAAGTTGAAAAGCCAGCATCTGTGATGGTATGGGGTGTATTAGTGCCCAAGACATGGGTAACTTACACATCTGTGAAGGCGCCATTAATGCTGAAAGGTACATACAGGTTTTGGAGCAACATATGTTGCCATCCAAGCAACATTACCATGGACGCCCCTGCTTATTTCAGCAAGACAATGCCAAGCCACGTGTTACATCAATGTGGCTTCATAGTAAAAGAGTGCGGGTACTAGACTGGCCTGCCTGTAGTACAGACCTGTCTCCCATTGAAAATGTGTGGCGCATTATGAAGCCTTAAATACCACAACGGAGACCCCCGGACTGTTGAACAACGTAAGCTGTACATCAAGCAAGAATGGGAAAGAATTCCACCTGAGAAGCTTAAAAAATGTGTCTCCTCAGTTCCCAAACGTTTACTGAGTGTTGTTAAAAGGAAAGGCCATGTAACACAGTGGTGAACATGCCCTTTCCCAATTACTTTGGCTTGTGTTGCAGCCATGAAATTCTAAGTTAATTATTTGCAAAAAAAAAAAAAAAGTTTATGAGTTTGAACATCAAATATCTTGTCTTTGTAGTGCATTCAATTGAATATGGGTTGAAAAGGATTTGCAAATCATTGTATTCCGTTTATATTTACATCTAACACAATTTCCCAACTCATATGGAAACAGTGTTTGTACTTTTATCAAAAATGACCCACACACCAACCATTAGCTTTACTCCGTCACGCCATTTCATTGAATCTTTTGAATATGAAGCCCAAGGGGGCTGTACTTATCAAGCTTCTTAGAATTACTCCTAAGAAGTCTGCTAAGAGTTGACTTAAGAGTAAATAAATTCTTCGCTGAAAGCTGCACTTAAAAGTTAGTTATCAAGCGTCTTACTCACACTTTCAGCGAAGTGTAGGACCGAATCTTAAGTGTCACACTCAGAGCTGAATTACGACATTACTATGTGCCGTAAACGGAATTTTAGGTGACGTCATTTCTGTGTCCATAGAAATGACCAATCACGGAAGGGAATCCGTTGTCTAAGAATAAAGAAATATCTTGGAAATAGTTAAGTGGACAATGGGAGTGTATATTTTGACAATAAACTACAAAATAATACAAAACAAACTAGTCCCCGCCGGCACTCACGCTACCGCTCCCTCTCTTCTATCGCCCACACACTCACTGACGTCACTCACCTCACGGCCACACACATACGCTACTGTCATAACATTTTCTTTCCAATTCATTAATTAGGCAACTAATTTGAAACTGGTGTGGGTGGCTCTATATATACTAGCCCACTGCAGCCACATGCAGAAATCAACAAGGAATCGAAAAGTATTAAATCTGTGACAAAAATAATATCCGCTCTGTCTAAACGATACCGTTTGATCAGCTGCTCGTCATCAAAAAAAAAAAAAACATTGTTCCGTTCCCTGAACGTTCGCGCACGTCTCTCTCGCCTCAGTGCCATCCCCTGCTGGCAACTCCTAACCACTTAAGACACCTCTGAAGGTCTCTTAAATATCGTGGAGAGTAGGAGTGATTCTTAGACTTAATAACGTTGATAAAAAGCTTTTATTCTTAAGTTTGAGAGTAGGACTAAATTTCGCAAATTCTCAGGACTTAAGTGTAAAATGGCACTCTAAGAAGCTTGATAAGTACGGCCCCAGGTCTGTTGGCCTTTGTCAAGCACAGCTGATAAAATCTGACACCACACTTTCCCTCAACCTTCTTTATTTATTTATTTATTCCACAGCGTGAGCCCAGCCTGTATTTACATACCCATATGGTCCTGCCAATCCAACATAAATCTCTTAGACAGCATCTTCTATGTCGCTTTCAGAAAATTGCAGCAAACAAGTTCACGCACACATACTGCTACTATGGTGAAGGAATCTGCCTCAACAATATTTTTTTCTTAAATTATCTGTTGTCATCCCTGTGTTGATCTGGCTTCCTGTATTGTCTCCCACCACACAATAATAATTATACATCCTTACCTCTGACGTGTAAGGCCAGGCGTACTCTCAGTCATTTAGACACTTAGTCATGCATTCTGTGACGGTTTATAAGCAAGTATGTGTGCCTCTTAATAGGTTATGAAAGAGTGCCTTCTGTTTGTCAAGTGGACAGCTGGTAGAAACCTGAGCTAAGGATTTAGGGGTTATAGAATGTGCAACTGTCAAAAAATCCGGGTCAGGCCTCATTTGGTCATTAGAATAGTATAACCAATAATGTCCGATGTGTCAAGGGTTCATTGAGAGTGTCAATTGTTCTCTGTCGACAGACTGAAACGTGTGTTTTGCATGGTTTATCTACATGCACACACTTGCTGCCCAATTTGAAATTAGGATAACAAACATCTCGAGGCTTACCTCTGAATTTGTTAATTAATCAACCAGGGTTAGCCTCGACAGCGACAGTTTGGGAACGGTGTATGCTACATCGTTGGGATGAACTAGAACAGAGATTGGGATTTAGGCCTTCTTTTTGACCAATAAATGTTCTTCTGTATGAATGGAGAAACAATTCCTTCCAGAAAAGTGAAATTTTATATTTAGTTGCAAATAGGGCTCTAATTTTCTTTTATATTCACTTCCTGTAAGTGTAAATGGCTATGTAGCCAAATATGTTTTAATTTGCTCAGTTCAACCTTGGCTCAAACCATCCATCCATCCATTTTCTACCGCTTGTCGCTTTCGAGGTAGCAGAGGGTGCTGGAGCCTGCAACCAATAACCACAAATCCCAACAGAATGAGAGTAAAGTCGAGCAGCGCTGGGCAGTGAGCTAAAAGCTCTGACCTGTTAGCTCATTACCTGGCATGGCTCTTAAGGGGTCAGAAAAAGTACGGTACACCAAGTACTACAGCACAGCCACACAAGCTAGCATGCATTACATATATTTGTAGCTCTGAAAGAATTGACAAATAAGTGTTGGTTGAACCATTACATTGTTATATTCTTTCTGCAAAAAAAAAGACTCATAAGAAAGTGACAAAACGCCATATACTGTACAGTTATTGTGGTTGATGAATACTGCCGGAATCTAACACCCACCTGTTGTTTGGGGCAGATTTAAACAGATACATTTATTTTAATGTAAGGTTTGTCTCAGACAGACATGCTGATGATAGTCATTCAACTGAACTGAAGTGAACACTCCACCCCCCCAGACCCCCATTGGGTTTGATCAAAACCCTAAGCTAATTAGAGGCGGTCCTTATAGCCTAAATGATTCCTCTTCGCCTCGTCTATCTTCCTCTTCACTAAGTTACAGCCGCTATTGTCAGGATTGTCAAAGACTTTTAGAAGTGTGTACGCAAACCTGCATGCTTGGGGGCACTTGTGTAATTTCCCTTCCTCATTGCAGTATGGGCTGCATCTCACTCATCACTGCATGCACACACACTTCCTTGACAGATGCAAACAAACACTTGTTCAACTTTAGCAAGATGTACACAGTTGTTGGGGCATCTGTCTTTGGACAGCACTAAAGACTATTGCCTGGCCTAGACAGGGGGTGTGAAGGCTATTAGATGAAAATATATTCAGTATGACAGGTATCCCCTGAGCACCCTCCTGCCCCTTGCAGGCACTCTGCCTCGCCACTGCTGTCTCCGGTGGATGCCATGCATATTTTATTGAGATGATACGAACCTTGATGGCTGCAGCCACGGGCCATAGGAATGTCAGATACATTGTAACTCAGACAAAAATATAATAAGCTCAATGACAAGGTGCTTAATGGCAGCAACCCAAACAAATGAGGCATCGGGAGAATGTGAAATACAGTACTTCCAAAGTCAAGTTCCGTGAGTAAAATTTCAATATTTTATCTCTCTAAATAATCTACATACTGTATGTTCTTTACTTGGGAAGTTACATTTATTTATAGGAAGTGATGAGGTCAGGCTTACATACATCATATTTGTTTGCAATTTATAGGCAAATCCTTGAAGGTTCAAGGTTCTCCAGATTTCTCCTAGTGATGCATCCAAGTAGGACAAAGGATCAAATTACTTTTGTCCTCCTTCTTTGTGCACGTTCATCAGTCACAGCCACACCGTAGATCAAGTTTCGTGATCCTGTGCATGGGCTTTTGCTACTCCTCATAATGTAATATTCATTCATCTAGGCTGTTTGAAACAAAATACAGTGGGAGCCCATTTTTTTCTTTCCTTATTAAGGTACAGCATAGTGCCCCTCAAAGCTACTGATTGTACTCCATATGGTAACTCTGTATTTTGTCCAAGTGTGTCCTCAAGTTTTAAAAGTCAGTTGTCAAGTGTGACAATATGGTTAAAAATTAAATTGGTGAAAATCAATCAAGTACTTTCTTTGGGGTACTAGCACAGTGATAATTCATTCTAATGGTATTTTTGTCTACTTGTTTATGTATGTTTGAAAGGAAAAATATAAATATTATGATCTAAATAACATGCAACATGGTGTAGTAATATTGAATGAAGTGCTGTCACAGTGATGCAGCTATTAACTTCATGTGTCATACATACATCCCATGACGGTGAATGAGCAGGAGGCCACTTAACTCAATTTCTCCTCCTGTCTTTCTCCTTAACACTTCTTGTCTTTTTCTCCACCCACTAAAGTCATTCTGTGTGTTTTTATTTGCCCTGCAGGGTTAGAAAGTGGTGGCGTGACATTAAAAGAGCCCGCCTCAGAGGGGGAAATTGAGAGCTCTGCACGCGTCACGCTTCGCTGCCACATTGACGGACACCCACGGTTAGTCCTCAATTCCACTATTTAACATGCAATGTACAAGAATATGTACCAGTCTGTCCTAAACTAATTTTTTCTCCTTCTCAGGCCTACATGTCAATGGTTCAAGGACGGGGTAAAGTTGACCGAGAAGAGTCATCAGATCAACAACAAGGAGCGTACGCTCACCTTCAAGAGCGCCACTCCAGACGACAACGGTCTGTTCTACTGCTGCGCCAAAAATGCAGCCGGTCATGTCTGCAGCAATAGCAACTTTACTCTCAACATCATAGGTCAGTGTTATGTCAAACATTGAGCGACTAATGACACAACATGGGCTCAGTTTTCTATGTTTTTAGTATTGGATTTAACATTTCCTGTTTTATATACAATATGTTTACTTTACTGGAGTGCACTGTAACAGACTATCAGTGTATTTGTATTTCCGTTTTCTAATTTCAGCTTGTTTTTGCATTTTTGTTTGCTTGTGTGACACTTACTGTTGTCGCCAGTGCACCACAGAGAGAAATACAGTACATTCAGCATCTGCCTTGGAAACCCAATGCCCGCTTCAGACTAATTAGCCAGCTGCAACACACACACACACACGCACACACTCACACACACAAACATGTAATATTAGCACCTGTTTAATTGTTGAGTTTCCAGTTACTGTATTATTACCAGTGGTACTTCCATGGGGCTTCTTTTTGAGGCAGCCTTTACAGATAAGCAGTTTTGCAAAGCAGTCACAGCTTTGCTGCAAACCTCCTGGGTAGGGCAGGTGTACTATGAGTGTTCTGCAAAGACTAATTTGGCCTTTAATCATAATTACTCTAAGCCATATAGAATTACAACGGGGTATACGTAGAGTACCACTTTCTAAAGCTATTAAATGAAAGCAAATTACCGATAGTCATACAATAATGCAGATGTTCTGTTTTTGTGACGTCAACATTAAACAAATCAACATCAATAAGTTTCTCAGAGATTCCATTGTGGCATTTCTTCTGTAAATTTAAATGTTCACATTTTTGCAGCACTGCAACTGTCATTTCTGTGACTGTTCTTGCTTGAAGGCTTTCTCACTCCTTTGTAAACTGTTAGACTGAGAGAGGTTGGCGTAGCGGATTTAGACAACGAAAGTAGTTTCATTTAAATCAATTTAAATTCATTTATTTTCTGCCAAACATTTTGACTCTTCATTTTGTATATTTGCAGTTTTTACAACTACTGTAACTAGTAGGGTTTCTATAAAAAATTTTTAGATATTTGGGTAAAGCGGTGGTTTTGATAAGCCAAAGTTCAATGAAACATTCAGTGTGACCTCATTAAGTAGGGCCTATGAGGTGTTGACACACACCAGCACCTGAGGGCCTGTGCTGCTGTTGGCAGCTTTTAATAAATGGCAGTGCACATACAGGAGAGCTTGATGGTCTAATGCTTACAGATGCAATCATGGAGATGTTTGTCTACCTCTCTAACAGACAAGAGCTTTCCCCGTCCAGTGGTTACCCCTGAGGACCAGGTGGTTCTGAGGAATGAAGAAGCTGTGTTCCACTGCCAATTCACAGCCGTGCCGCCTCCTACGCTGGAGTGGTACCATGAAAATGAGCTGCTAGTGAACAAATCTCGGTAAATACTTTTGCAAAACTCTTGTATTTTTGCCGCTCAAATGTTTTTTCTTGTTCCCACATCTTTCTCCTCTGTTTCCTTCTCCATTATGCCTAATAAGTTTCAGCTCTGCTTGTCATACTGTGGAGCAATGGTGCATTCTCTGGAGCCCTATAAACTAGAGCCCTTGAGTCGTACTCTGTTTTGTTTTTGCTGTTGCAGCTTAAGCTGGAGATGAATTGCACATTAAGGAATGCTATTACTGAAATATGAATGCTGTAAAGTTCCTCTATAATCTACTATACTTCATTTTAACATGACTGTTTTCTCTTGAGAGGCTTTGTAGCTCTCCAGTGTTCTTGCACAGAGTGGAAAGAGCCCTCAAGCTGCAATCAGCTTACCATGTCCCCTGTAAACATGTAAGCTCTCGATCACGTGTGTTAAGCGGCAAGCCGGCAGGAAACTATAGAAAAAGAAATCTGCTATTTTTTATATGATTTAAGTTTTTTAAATAATTACCAGTCTTTTTATGTTTCTTGTAGGGATGTAACGGTAAACAGTCTGATAAACAGCAGTAAAATTCCAGACGGTTAGTAAAACTGTTTACATTTTTAATTATCGAAAAAACATAATTTATTAATGCATTTTAGGCAACACTGCTCATTTCCTGGAAACTGAGTCGTTGGGCTTGAGAAAACTTAGCGGAAAGCAACCACGCGGAAAGCAACCACGCGGACGTTGTTCCAGAGATTTTCCCTCATAGTAAACAGAGCCGATCACTTTGTTTCACTTTATTTTTCTCGCTTCACTTCTGTAGCGTAGAGTCTGTCGTGTGTTGAAGAGCGCATTGCTGTTATTAGATGGTGTGTACAAAATTGGAGACAGACGCATTTGTCCCATATTAAAAGTACACAGTGGAAGAGAAAAATATGTGATGTTGCTCTCATTTTCCCAACACAGCGTCTTTCACTCAGCTGCTGTGACTGAGAGTTTTTAACGTGTGGAAACATGTTGCAGGCGATGTGTAGGGAACGTTGCCACAACTTGTTTATAAACTCTTGCCATTTGTTTACTGGGATGGCCACTCGTACTTTATTTAACCGCTAACTTTATCAGTGTTCCGATAACATCAATAATAGCTCAAATGTTTTGTCATCTCATCAAATTGAACGCAGGCTGTGAACTGTCCAACATGCCGGGTTGTCAGTGAGGCACAAAGATTGTGTATTATCACGACTGTTTATTTTTGTTTGACTGAACCACATGGTGTTGTTGGAGAAGAACAAAGCTTGTTTATTAGACTCTGTCTTCATTAGCCAAACAGCAATGTGTTTTATATTGATATCAAATATTAAACACCATGTTTTTTACATTACTTATTTAAAAAATATTACTTTAAAAACCATTTATGTGACATGGCCTTTTTTTAATGTTTTATGATGTATAATTAATTCCTATATGACTTTTTTCTGCTCAAACTCCTAATGGATCACTCCTGATACAGCATGTACATGTACACACATTAATACATGTAACTGTACATACATTTAAAAAATACCTCTCTATCAAAATGTTAAAATAGCATCATGTAATGAAAAAAAGCTGACACGTTGATACTAATAATGAACAAAAACACAAATATCTGTCTTTAAATATACGGATAACGTTTATCCATAGCATTTTATTAGACATTACAAATTACATGATATGGTCGCGTTCACTCTCCACCACAACACTGTTTTACATAACATAATGAATAATCCTAATTAATAATCTTGATTTCAAAATTGATAAAATAATCATGATTATTATTTTGGCCATAATTGTGCAGCCCTGTATGTAAGACAAGATCTCATACATTAACCCTATTTGTATCTATATGGACAAAGAGTGCTGTTATGTCTTATGGCAATCAGATGCTATCTTGCGAAATTATTTGTCTCTTATGTCCATAAGGCACCATCTTGCACAATTTTCAAATGTATTTTATTTATTTATGTTATTTCATTTTTTTCTGCCATATTACTTTGTTTATAATGCATATGCACATTCAATTTCAACTTGAGGTACATGAAACATTGTTCTTATCTACAATATTATTTCTACAAAGGAATTCATTTTAAATGTGTGGTTGTTGTTTTTTTTTTAAACCTGGTTAAAAGATTTCAGTACATATCAGGAAGGGGATTCATATGGCCCCACTATTCACAATTTACCTGACACGCGAAACGTCACAATCTTGGGGTGTGCACTATCCACTTTAGCCGCCATAGGGTTGAATATCTTCAAATGTGTTTTGTGGCAATTCCAACTTTGACCACAGTGTCAGTTGCTATGCTGAGTGCCGCTTTCTATCATTTTCAGCAGACTGCATTGCAAAAATGATTAACTTTCCCCTCTTCCTCTCATGCGAGAGCCACCCAGGAATGGGGCCAAGTACTTTTTGAAAATGTTGAGCACATTTAAGAATACCATGATAATAACTGGGATAACTTTGGTTATTCATCCATTTTCTACCGCTTGTCCCGTTCGGGACTGCGGGGGGTGCTGCAGCCTATCTTAGCTGCATTCGGGCGAAAGGCGGGGTACACCCTGGACAAGTCGCCACCTCATTGCATGGCCAACACAGATAGACAGACAACATTCACACTCACATTCACACACTAGGGCCAATTTAGTGTTGCCAATCAACCTATCCCCAGGTGCATGTCTTTGGAGGTGGGAGGAAGCCGGAGTACGATGAGGTGGCAACTTGTCCAGGGTGTACCCTGCCTTCTGCCCGAATGCAGCTGTGATAGGCTCCAGCACCCCCCGCGACCCCAAGAGGGGATGGATGGAACTTTGGTCACAATAACCGTGATAAGAAATTTTTAAACCATGACATCCCTAGTTGCTTGGTGTGTTACACAACATGCAACACAAAGCCCTGTTGCTGCAGTTTCAACTAAAGCCTGTTGCTCAGATTTTCAGAGCTGGACAACATCCCACTGCATCTCTCTCTGCGTGTGTGTGAACATAAACAGAATGCGTATGTATTATAGATTTGTGTTGAAATTTATAGGTCTGCATGGCCAGCTGCCAGTGTTAGAATGGGAAATAAACAACTAGCTAATATTGTATTCGTCATTTCAGCACTAGTTTCATAGCCCTGCAGACGACACGACAATATGTTATTGCCTCCATATTTTTTGCTGAAGCTGCTACTTATTGTACACAGTCTTTTCCACACAGTAAGTGTGCATGCAACCTGCCAGTGTTTGCAGAGACATCACTACCTTGGTAGAGTAAATATTTTTTGTGTGCCTGAAAAGTCAGTAACCATTTGAGTTATTTGAAAATAAGGGCTCCAGTGCAGCCTGTTTGTGTTTATTGATTAGGGTGTATAAAAGCAACAGAAGAATGCAGCTCTCTGCATCCCATCCGAGCACTGCTTTATGTCTATGAAAATAATAAGAAAAAAAACAATTTGACTGAAAAACAATTTTCGCCAGTGAGGGAACTTTTTCCCCTATCACCCACTCACCTCGAGAGACACGTGTGAAAACACTTCTTCTCACTATGTATTTCATGTTACTGTAAACATGTGTTCTTTGTCAATATCTGTGAAAGCTTCCTCCAAAGTGAGGTTATCTTCCACTCAATAGTCGTGCGGGAAACACTCAGAGCTGGTTTTAATCTCAAAACAGGGGAAGAACAAAAACATAGAAATACCCAAAACTCTTCTCAGGATTCGCGTGTGTGCATATTCAGTAATGACCTGTATGGACCAGTCTTGAAATAATTCTGTAATTAATTAATCATGTATTTAGCTCCACCACTAGTCAATTAATTCTTTATCTTACTATAACATATTTGGAAGTCCTATGATTCCAGTTATATGTGGGGACAGTTTGAGATAGACACTTTTGTGTTTCCGCATTTAGAGTGCTTAAATGGGACCTATAACTGCATTGTTACGTCAGAGCGAGGTGGATGTACCTATTTTGACATTAATGGGGAACTCTCCTTTTTTGGGGAAATTTGCCTATCATTCACAATAATTATGAAAGACATGATGACTGATGTATTTTTTTAAATGCATTCTAAATATTAAATAAATGCGATCAAAAGTCCGCTTACAATGGAGACAATGTAATTCTGCCTATTAAGCCCTTAAAAAAACATCCAAACATCTCAATTACAGTTTTATTTACGTGATGTAAGTATATATGTAATGTAGTAATCGCCCATTTATAATAACATTTAATATTTATGTATTTTGATCATTTTAAGCATACACAGCGCAATAATTTAAAAAAAAACGCATCAAAACTTTCTTTTTTTTTAACATCACAAATTATTACTCACTGTAGACTTTATGAAAGCCAAAAACACAATAAAACATCACTTACTGTACAATGTCTGCTGTCATTAGGATGCCGACTGATAGAATATTGTTCTATTTCCGTTTTAGATGGAAAATGACTCATAATCCTCGCGAGAAAAAGCGGGGTGACACCGAGCGTCTTTTTGTCGTACTCGCCATTTCCGGCTCTAAATTGTCTGTCAAAGTGTACCAACTTGGCGGAATTTTTCCTCGTTCTTCAATTATCCAGATGAGAGGGATGATTTATGATCTACAATAAAGTTTGACAAACGAAAGAAACGAGGAAGCAGCTGATCAGTCGATTATGTCAACATTTGCACGCAAGCTCATGATCACGGCGCCGCTGTAAATAGTTTGTCTGCTTTAACTCTTATAATAACAATATCACTAATACTTGGTTAATATTCAAGTCACAAAATATAAGTGGATTACTGTTGGTGCTTTTTGGATGGTCATTTATTGGGTTTTCGGGGCGAAATAAAGGACCTCCCATTGACTCCGCTGTAAGCTGACTTTTATTACATTTATTTACGAGTTAGAATGCTTTAAAAAAAAATGTAAAAAAATACATCCGTCATCTCTTCCATCATGATTGTGAACGAAAAAGTGCAGTTCCCCTTTAAAAGGGTCATATTATTTTTTTTTTTCTCCATTTAAAACACTTCCTTGTGGTATACATAACATGAAATGATGGTTCTTTGGTCAAAATGTTGCATAACTTATGTTTTACACAACGTTTTCAAGCTGCATTCTGACGTTCTCTTCAGGATGCACCGTTTTGTGGGCAGCCTTATTTATGTGGCTCCATTTTAACAGAGTCTTCTCCTCGTCATCCATCTTGTAGTTTTTAGCACTTCAATAGCGAGTCTGACAAATATTAGTTGAAACTACCATATTTTCCGTAATATAGGCCGCTATTTTTTTCCCCAAGCTTTGAACCCTGCATCTTATACAAAGATGCAGCTATGGATTTTTCTTCGCTAACTGGTGAATTATGGAATAGATTAAGCAAATAAATCAAACAATGTACTAAAATGATCTGCTCTATGAAACTATTTAAACGCAAGGTGTTTAAAAAAGTACAAGGAAGAAGAACCCAGATAATCACCTTGAATCTTATTAAAAAAGGAGAAAAATATATTCAGCTCATAAAGGATGAATAAAAACAGTAATGACTTCTCTGTTTGATCAGCCGTTTTACTGCCGCGTTACAGGCACCGTATGGAAATAATTACGGTATGTAAATAAATATTTACATTTTCTATTTAAATATCTAATTTCACAACATACCGGTATATATCTGCAGCTTATAGTCTGGTGCGGCTACAATATGAAAAAACTTTTTTTTTTCTTCTAAAATTTAGTGGTTGCGGCTTATATTCCGGTGCGGCTCATAGTCCATAGAATACAGTATATGCTAATTTGTATTAGAAAAGGCAACAGCGGAGGATGCTTGCGCATGTACGAGCCAGTCTGAGGATAGAGAAAAATAAGGCACTTATTGACTACTGTGGAGACTACGATGGTGGACTTGCGCTAAACTCTGAGTAAACTTCTACCAAACATGGCGATATCCACTAACGGCAAATGTTGGGAAAACGTCACAAGTAGTCCAAAGTCCAAACGGCTCGTTTGGAGGAAGTATGAAGGAAGGCAAGATTGTTTTAGAAATATCTCTGCCATGCCTCCATGGTTTGATTTAAAATTTTCGGGACTTATGCAGATCCCAAATACACAAAAACAGGTACCAATAGGCAAGAAAAGTTGGTTTTGCACAATGGGTCCCCTTAAAGTAAAGCTCTGCTTCAGACTGAGGAAACACAATACAGGTAAGATAAAGTATTATTTTCATCTAATTCTGGCATGTGCACAATAACACAGACGTGCAACATGCAGTGACATAAAAGCTGAAAAAAACAGCCTTTTTTTATGCAGGTCTGAATCAATCAAAGACGGTGCATTTGTATCTAATATTGTGACTCGGTGAATCTATATGATGTTTAGGAAGTTTGTTTTGGACCTTGTCTGGAAAATAAAGCGTGAGGACTTTAAGATATATATTTAAGCAGTGTACATTCTCAACTGATAAATTATGATACTTTAGCAGAGGGTGGGGCGTTGTTTCATTTGCAGTCTGGGAACGCCTTCAGAATCAAACATTCTGCAGACAGACTTAAAAAATGGGTTATAAAAGTGACTGTGGGGCAAAATTTACACCAAAGCATACCCAATGCGTTTTATCTAGACCACAAGTAAAGGCACAACACACACTCCATACAGGCATGCATGGAGGAGTTCCTCAGCCTTCCCGGTAAGGTTTATTCAGGTGTACTAGAGAGGAGGCTACGCCGGATAGTCGAACTTCGGATTCAGGAGGAACGGTGTGGTTTTCGTCCTGGTCGTGGAACTGTGGACCAGCTCTATACTCTCGGCAGGGTCCTTGAGGGTGCATGGGAGTTTGCCCAACCAGTCTACATGTGCTTTGTGGACTTGGAGAAGGCATTCGACCCTGTCCCTTGGGAAGTTCTGTGGGGAGTGCTCAGAGAGTATGGGGTACCGGACTGTCTGATTGTGGCAGTCCGCTCCCTGTACGATCAGTGTCAGAGCTTGGTCCGCATTGCCGGCAGTAAGTCGGACACGTTTCCAGTGAGGGTTGGACTGCGCCAAGGCTGCCCTTTGTCACCGATTCTGTTCATAACTTTTATGGACAGAATTTCTAGGTGCAGTCAAGGCGTTGAGGGGATCCGGTTTGGTGGCTGCAGGATTAGGTCTCTGCTTTTTGCAAATGATGTGGTCCTGATGGCTTCATCTGGCCAGGATCTTCAGCTCTCACTGGATCGGTTCGCAGCCGAGTGTGAAGCTACTGGGATGAGAATCAGCACCTCCAAGTCTGAGTCCATGGTTCTCGCCCGGAAAAGGGTGGAGTGCCATCTCCGGGTTGGGGAGGAGACCCTGCCCCAAGTGGAGGAGTTCAAGTACCTAAGAGTCTTGTTCACGATAGAGGGAAGAGTGGATCGTGAGATCGACAGGCGGATCGGTGCGGCGTCTTCAGTAATGCGGACGCTGTATCGATCCGTTGTGGTGAAGAAGAAGCTGAGCCGGAAGGCAAAGCTCTCAATTTACCGGTCGATCTACGTTCCCATCCTCACCTATGGTCATGAGCTTTGGGTTATGACCGAAAGGACAAGATCACGGGTACAAGCGGCCGAAATGAGTTTCCTCCGCCGGGTGGCGGGGCTCTCTCTTAGAGATAGGGTGAGAAGCTCTGCCATCCGGGGGGAGCTCAAAGTAAAGCCGCTGTTCCTCCACATCGAGAGGAGCCAGATGAGGTGGTTCGGGCATCTGGTCAGGATGCCACCCGAACGCCTCCCTATGGAGGTGTTTAGGGCACGTCCAACCGGTAGGAGGCCACGGGGAAGACCCAGGACACGTTGGGATGACTATGTGGATGGATGGAGGAGTTCGATGTGGAGAAACTAAGAACACAAGTGTTCGCCAACAATGTTGTTGGCGAATGGATTCTTCTGCAAAGAGGAGATCTACTGAACATTTAAAACTTCCATTTGCAGGATTCATATGGTCATGAGAAACCTGGAAAACTTTAAAATGCAATTTCCAGGCCCTGGAATAGTTATGAAAAGTGTTTTCTCAGTGGTTTTGGAAAAGTAATGGAAATATATCTAAAGTTTCATTAATCCAAAAAAAATCAATGGGTCATAAATGTAAATTTCTACGGACTGCTGTGATATTTTGGTGTTTTGGAAAATGTATTTACTCCAGTCTGTGTGAGCATGCAGTGTGCAAGCGCCTACGAAGTGCACGCATGCCCATCTGCTAGTTATTTCTGCTAGGGAAGTGACACTGCTGAAAAACGGTAGGCTAAGTGCATCTTCAAGAATACATGGCTTTTTACGGATAAAATAAATTGTGGCTCGCAAACGACACTGACACAAGAGGTTCTAAATGCAAACAGTGCTGTTAAACATTTGACATTTCAAATATGGGTGAGGCAGCACTCGTTAACCACTTGAAGTGGAAATGGCACAAAACTTTAGCAATAGTTGCTGGCAGTGCAATACCTATAGGTAAGTTTATGACCGCTGATGCTATGAGGACAGCCAGCAACACAACAACGATTTCCACAGCAACAAAGCAGACCACTTTAGACGTTTCTGTCGATAATTAAGTCCTCAAAGCCGAGATACTGGATACTAAAATGCGTGAATTCATACTGCTCAATCAAGTCATCCGAGGACACAAGCTCTCTTTTTGCTGCGTTTTGCTTTAAAGTGTACCTGTGGTGAGAACAAGTGTGCCTATGTCTGTGCTTTTGGGCTTGATCTGCACTTTCGAAGACTCTTGCTGTCTTCAGCGTCCTAACAAACGCCATACGTTGTGGTGTTCGACAAAAGATTAAACCACTATTTGTACACCAAGTTGATTTATATGTAAAGACTAACTATGTTAATAGATGTATTTACGTGGGCCTGTCTGGCGGTTTCTTATTGTTTTAGAGAGGACCCATACATTTTACATTGAAACCTAAGTTTACTTAGTTTTATAATAATTAGTTAGTTAGTATAATAATTAGTAATAATAATTACAATAATTAGTTTTCAGTGGTGCCATTGAGATAGAATAATGTATTTTTGTGATTGAAATTCATTACAAGGTTTTGTAGACATCATGGAAAATAATTGATGAAAATGTAAGAACCCTGCCTTTGTTGTAATGTGCTGTTGTCTAAAACCTTTTGTCCTTACGGTGTGTCTCTGTTATGAGCTGTGTCACACGTTAAACTCCATCTATCTCGGCTGTAATTACTTCTCACCCTGTCTATCACTTGCACTGATCGAATGTTGAGCATGCCAGAGGTCAAGAATGGCCATTAGGATGGGCTTCCTAAATCACAAGACGTTACAAAAATAGCTCACAATGTAGGACACTTATCTTTGTGTTATTACATAACGGCCTGAGAAAATGTGTTAGCCTTATTTCTAGATGCTGGATAGTTGGGAAACATGCCATGCTTGGTATTCATTGCACAGTTAATAAATACATGTTACTGATGTCACAGTAAAACATGTTATTTTTCCCCACAGTGTCTTCCTGCTCTCCAATGGCTCACTACTCATCACCCAGGTCAAGCCCAGGAACACAGGCTTGTACAAATGTGTTGGCCGCGGCGTCAGCGGCTCCCAAGTGACACACGAGGCTTCCCTCCTCATAGCTGGTACGCACACACACACACACGCACACAAACACACTGCTGTTAGGCTGCTTGGAGATAAACACCTGAAATTCAGTTATCTGAGCTTGTGAGAGCATTTCAGTTATGCACTCTTCAGCCATATCTCACCAGTGATAATCACATTTCCTTATCAATGACTGGACCAGCTGTATCCTCCACACTCTATTCAAACACTTTATTGCTTCCACTTTATATTTTTTTTCCTCCTGTAGTACCCTGGCTGCAGGCCATATTCATTTTCTTCCAAGTTGTAACATCACATAGCAGTCAACAACTGGTAACATTTAGCATATGCAAGCACTGCAAGTATAGGATTACGGTATGTACTTAAATCACATTGGTAATTGTATCCTGAAGGATTAAAGTGTAATGACTTCTTCCTTAGCCTGTGCTGTTTATCAATACTTTTGATGGACATTAAAAATCAGATTTGCTCTATTGATCAAATTATTAGTTATGTTCGAAATTCTGTAATTAATACAATTCATTGCTTGGATACATTGTGATAATTTACAGTCATGCATGTCATGCATTATAGTATACATATACTATGTTCATAAATCTGTAGACAGAAATTGTGCACTTAAATAGAAATGGTAAAAACATTTCATGTGATTTTTGTGACCAACATTACCACCATGGCTATCAGTAATCATCAAAAATAATAATTGATTTTAGTGTTGTCAAACAATTACATTTTCTACTTAGATTAATCACACATTTGCTTTGGATTACTTCTCTTAATCACAATTATTTCATTTATTTTTAATATTGTTTGTGTGTGTTTCATTTGGCATATGAAAACATGTATGCACTCAACATTATGTTCACGTTGAGTATCCATATTAATGTGAACCAGTTACTCATTTTGAATAATTAATGTGGTATTTTAATCTAGTCAGGTTTTTTTATGCAGCTGCAGATTGGTTGATTGCATTAAAATGTTCAAACAAATTAATACATATGATGGATTAATCCACATCAATGCATACATTTTGACAGCCCTAATTATTGTTATCCTAGTAAAAATTGAAATTGGGCAAATAAGCATTTATTTTTAGATGAGATCTTCGATTGAGATTGTAACCCGGATCTAGACACGTAAAAGCTATTGCTGCCTGTTGCACATAATTGCATCTACACGCATGCAAAATGCATTTTAAAGTAGGGCCAAGATGTATCACATCATTTTACTAATCAGTGGGTTCTTTTCTCAAGAAAGTGTGTGCAAGTCAAATATTTTGAACCCACTTAAGGCTGGAGTTTCTCTTTCTTTTGCTGTTCCAAGCATTTTTTTCCTCCTCTCAAACTGTTCGTTTTAAAAATGTAATGCTGTAGGACTGCATCTGCAGTTTTAACCCAGTGAACCGCAGCTCAATTTAAATACTTTAATTCACCTAATCTGATGGTAATCCCTGGAGGCATTAAAAGAGATTGTGTCACAATAGAATTCATTATTTGGTGACAAGTTTAAATAGTCTCTCCATCATAGTTTCACCTCCATTCAGTTCACCCACCAAACTCCTTGCACTGTACTTTCCCAGCTCAGCTTCTCTTTCATCTGCTCAAATATGTGCGTTCTCCTCTGTTCTTAATAACTGATTTGGATCTATGATTCTAAAGGGCTTGAAGCCAGTCACCGAACTGAGGTTTGTTGGCCAATAATGAGCATGGATCACATGCCACTTACTGTATGGCTGCTGCAAGCTTTAATATGCTTCACCTCACACACACACTCACTCATTTAATTCCCTTAGTTAAAACAACCTATCTGCTCAGTCTCCTACTGTTGCCTTTGTTACCCAATTACTGAGAATGTTTTATAAAAAATCGGAAATCTGTGAGCTGGAAATAACTGTGCTCAAGGGCGCTCTATAAATTTAAAATCAGTGAGGCTTCGCTGACTTTGAAGATGATTTGATGATTATCTGGAGTCTCATTTGAAAGAAAACTAATCGCCCAATTCTAACCGCTTCCTTCCTCTTTCTGCGCCACAGAGATTGATGACATGCTGTCCAAGATGTCCCAGGTTTTTACAGCAGACACCTTGCAGAGGGTTCCATGTAATCCCCCACGGGGGAGACCCCAGCCTGCGGTCTGGTGGGAGAGGGAAGGTCAGCCAGTGCCCACTGAGGGACGAGTGTACCAGGATGGCTTGGATTTGGTTTTTAGTCCGACTGAGGCTGGCGATTCTGGAGTTTATACGTGTGTAGCTCAAAACAAGGCGGGCCGCAGGACACAGGAGGTCACCTTCACTGTGGCCAGTAAGTCAATAGCAAAGCTCTTGTTCATTCGAACTGGATTAGATTAGATTCGGTTTCTTTATTTGTCATTGCAGGTTTTACAACAAAACTTTGTTTGAACAGTCCTCTATTAGCAGCATTCTTTAAAAGTAATATATTTAGATATATACATATATCGTATTTGTAAAAAATACATGTGATAAACACAGTTAAACAGGGTGAAGACAAAAACACAGAAGTTAAAAAAAAGTTATGTATAATATATTTACTGTATTTTCTGGACTATAAACTGCACCGGTATATAGGCCGCACCTATTACATTTTAGAAGAAAAAAGTATAAGCTATGTACCAGTGTGTTGTGAAATGAGATATTAACATAGAAATTCTGCAAATGTTTATTTACATACCTTAATTGTTTGTAAACGGTGCCTGTAACACAGCAGTATAACAGATGATCAAACAAAACACAAAAGTTATTGATGTCTTTATTCATCCTTTTTGAGATAAATAAGATTTTCTCATTTTTCAATGAGGTTGAAGATGTTTATCAGGATTCTTCTTCTTAGAACTTTGTAAATACTTTGAGGTTGAACAGTTTCTTGAAGTAGATTATTTTAGTACATTGTTTGATTGATTTGCTTCATTCATTCCATAATGTATTTGTTATGGTAAAAAAATTCCATAGATTAGCCACACTGCTAGCAGTATAAACTGCATGGTTCAAAGCATAGGAAAAAAGTTGCATTTTATAGTCCGAAAAATACTGTATCCTCTTGTTTTTTTAACCCCACATGAGGGGTGTCCAAACTTTTTCCACCAAGGGCGACATACTAAAAAATTAAAGGTTGCGGGGGTCATAATTTATATTTTTCTTAATTTTGTTGTTACATTTCATTTCAGGCCAATAAATAATGACACTGGGCTGCAAATGGCCCCTTGTTTCTCTTCTATGAGGCCTGGTTCTAATACATTATGTGTAAAAGCTATATGAGCTTGGTAAAACACTTGGACTCACTAAGGATCCACTAAATCAGACCGGGATCGCATGTCAATAAAGGTCAGATAATATGCGAATCAATGACTTATACCAGGGGTGTCCAAAGTGCGGCCATTTGCGGCCCGCAGGTACATTCTAAAAATATGATTTAAAAAAAACAAAAAACATAAAAAGTGGTATAAAAGAGCAAACAGGTGAAATGTAACAAGAAAATGTTGCAATGTTTACTCTAATAACACTAAGCTGCCATGTAGGCTGTTTCTTTCTTTAAAAAATAATAATGAATCAAAATCAATGTCATTATGAATTATTGACCTATTCAAGGCTCCAATTACATCACATTAAATATTCCACTTTGAGATATTTTTTGGGGAAAATGTTGCATATTTTGTGTTTGCCATTTAAAAAACAAAGTTTTTTTTTATTTTTTAAAGAAGGGCCTAAAACGTACAAACAAAAAACAAACAACAATAAAACCTATAATTGATGGATAGATCTGAAGTTGATCTTGAGACTATTGTGTTAAAAGTAAAAAAAAATTATGATTTATTTTTTAAAACTTTACTGAGCAGGACCCTTTTGGATCCCCAATAATTTTAGTGGGACTTTTTTTTTTTAAGTGTCATTGCTCAAAAAATAATAATGAATTAAAATCAATGTTATGAGTTATTGACATTTTTAAGGCTCCAATTATTATATAATCTCAAGTATTCCACTTAAAAATGTTATTGGGTGAAAATATTGCATATTTTGTGTTTTTCCCATAAAAAAACAGGGTTTTCTTTGACAAAAAGGGCATACAACTTAAATATTTAACAACTTTATATTGACAGATAGACCTAATGTTGATCTAGATATAGTAATAATATTATTAATAATAATCCATCCATCCATTTTTTACCGCTTGTCCCGTTCGGGGTCGCGGGGGGTGCTAATACTACTAAATAATGACACATTTTTAATATTTTTTTGACCAAAACCCTTCGGGGTCCCCGGGATCAAGCCTGAGTGGAAGCCTGTATGTATAGTTTTTATACATATATTGTATTTTTTTTTTAAATATAAAAATGGCCCCTGCTTGCTTTGATTTTTCAGTGTGCGGCCCTCAGTGGAAAAAGTTTGGACACCCCTGACTTATACACACACAATTTGGTGGTAACTTTAAACTACAGTGAAAGCGCAGCAGTGCATCAATCAATTAATAGGAAAAAAATGGCCAATGTCTCTGTCCATTTACTGTATAATGTTCATTTACTTCCACGTTGTCACTGCCTGCCCTACACTGGCCTGTAGTTGTTTACCTGGCACATGGGGTTTGGCGTTAACTGAAATAAACACAGTGCGAGCAGATATGGATGACTTGAAGGATATAATATAATAGTTTTTTAGTATGTATTCTTAAGTATATAGTAGTATTTTTTTAAATGAATATATAGAATATGAATAGAAAGGAATACGAATTATGCAGCGCTGGTCAATGAGCAAATAGTTAACAGGTAAAGAAGAAAATTTAAATTTTGGACGCTTTATGATCAAAATGGTCTCACACTTCGGAATTTTACCTTTTTCTTAGTTCCAATTAGATCAATGATGGCGATGAAAACCGACATCAAACATGCTACTCTTCTGACCTAATTTACAGTAATGTGAGCTGTCACGTGTGAGCCAAAAGAAGCATTTCCTGGTTAACACAGTTTGGTACTTTACAGTCAAGTGACACAGCAGCTCTATCAGTCACATGGTATATTTTTTAAACTGACTAATGCATCGAAGGACAAAGTATCACTCCTTGTGTTTCAGGCATCAATTGGTGATGGGTCTTGTTGGACTCATCACTGGTATATACTACATATATCTATCAATAACATCAGTAACATACTAAAAATGCCTAACTTAGAAGACTGAAGTACTTTGTTTTTCAATTAGATAAGCAGAGATTATTTTATGGCATTTTGGTCTCGACGAGCCGCACAAGCTCCTATCATGAAGTTGAATAAATAGCTGCAAATATTATACTGTGTGTTCTTGTGTGTATGTCAGAGAGCTTGTAAAATGTCTTCACACACGTAACAAAGATGTATGATCTCTTACAGCCGCCCCTGTCTGGGTAACAAGGCCCCAAGACAGTCGGTTAGAAGAAGGTAAACCGGGTTACCTGCACTGTCACGCCAAAGCCACTCCTGAACCTGAGGTCACATGGCTCCGCAACAATATCATGATCACACCAGAGGTCAGTTACCACGTCTTTACTCACTTATTACTTTTTAGTTTGGTTGATGTTCTTTCAATAAGCATGGTCAGAATATACACAGTAAATATAAGGTTGTTACATATTTTCCCTATATTTATTTCCTGCCAGGACTCCCGTTTCAAACTGTTCCCAAATGGCACCCTAAGGATCAACAGCGTGGAGGTGTACGACGGACAGATGTATGGCTGTGAGACCAAGACAGTGGGTGGTCGACTCTCTGGCCAGGCCAGAGTTACCGTGCTGGGTAAGACAGCCAGATCTATCATCTTCAGAGAAAATCTAAAACAAATGTGGTCATGCCTCTGGGCCTGTATGTGTGCATGTGTGTGTGCGTGTGTGCACGTTTCCTAAAATAGGAAGAGCCGTAGGACACCCACGTAGGTGTTGAACATGACTCATGTACAGCAGCTTTAGCCTGATCTCTATTGTAACATTTTATTGCAAAGATGATCTGACATGTCATTGTTGTGTCTGGCTGCTATCTCTATTAATACCATATTGATTTCTGATACTTCTCTTTGTGTACAAGCATTAAAAAACTTGTATGTGGTGCTAGTATATTGAATCTGTATTTTCAAAATAGGAATAGTGCTTGGATTTCAAAGTAGAGTATATTTTTAATTGTATCCCACCAGAACAGTGGTTGGTCTGACATATACATGTATGTTTGTGTGAAGAACACAAGTCACACTTTGATTGGAACGTTTAGATTTGTTTGTATGTGCCATTAAAAAAATGGTCTCCTTCAATTTTGATAATTTTATGAAATATTTTATCAAACGTTTTAATAAAACTGTAGTTTACGAAGAGGTAGAGCTACTACACACTGTATGTGAATTAATTTGACGTTGTTTAAGAAAATGAATTGATCTTGTGGTAATTTGTAACCATTTATTTCACTTTTCTTTTTTCTTTTTTTTTTTACAACAAAAAATACTAATTTAAAAGTAAAAAAAAGTAAAATAATACGAGAATATGTATGTGTATAAGTATAAGATTTACCAATGACATAATGTGCTAGAAAAAAGTACCATATGTTCCGGGCTATAGAGTAAGTCGCACCCACCAAATTTAAGAAGAAATAAATATTTTTACATATATTAGCCGCACCGGACTATAAGCTGCAGCTATATACCGGTACAAAATATTTTGTTAATGTTTATTTACATACCTTAATTGTTTACAAACGGTGCCTGTAACACAGCAGTAAAACGGATAATCAAATAAAACAGAGGTCAGCGTCATGGACCTACTAACTGCGAAAGCTAGCTCTCCAATCAGCTAAACAGACTCAACACCTCTACGGTTACGTTTTGGTGAATTTACAAAACTTAAAACAATACAAAAAGAATGCCATTGTAAGTTAATAATACTAACACAGACACTTGTAAACGTGTTAGCATATTTGCTAATGCTAACGACGCTAGCTTGATTACATTACAATAGTATGTACAAATATGCATGAAAACATACCTGCAGACATCACACATTAGTTTAGTAAGAATTGTTTTAGTTATATTGGAAAATCTTACAATAATTGAAGAATCATTTTGAGCAGAAACGCTATGGACGGTTTTACTTCCGGTTCAAGGCATGAAATAGGAAGTACATTTTCAACCTGCAGGACCTGCGGTGAGCCAACTCGTCCCAAAGATGGTTTATAGCACAAACAATAACACACTTTTTCAGTGTCTGTTCCAGTGTAATATGAAAACTATTTGTAGAATACAAAATATTACAGCCGTTATTGAATAAAAATCGATAAATTAGCCGCACCACTTTATAAGCCGCTGAGTTAGAGAAAAGTAGCGGCTTATAGTCCAGAAAGTACGGTAAGGATTGTAAAAAGTGCCGGAAACATGCTGGATGTTAAAATATGCGTATGCCTTGTGCATTTATTTATATTGCACGTTTCATGCACTGGCAAGTTGCAACACAAAGTTCTTCACACCAGTCCACACTAGAGAACAACTTAAGATGAAGGTCATCTAAAAAATAATACAAAATATGTTTTAAGTTATATGTAAAAATAAAATATAAATAACAAATGACTAAAAACATAAAATAGTGACAATAAAAGTAGTAAGAACAGCAATAAATAAAATAGAAAATAACCAAATAAAAATTAAGAACCTAAGAAAAGTTTAAAATGATCAGTACACATCCTGATTGAAAAGGTGTGTTTACCCTTTTTTTTATACATATATATATATATATATACATATATATATATATATCAGTTGTCTCTGCAGTCCTGAGGCCACAGGTAGACCCTTGGGTTTATTTGAGTATGAGCCCGTTATTTATCACCATCGTGTTTTTACCTCCTGTTTAGGTCTCAGCACTCCCTCCTCTTTGTGTTAACCATGCATGTAATAAGTGTACGTGTGGCGTTTCGACTTGTTTCAGAGAAGCTGAAGTTCACGCCGACCCCCCAACCCTCTCAGTGCCTGGAGCTGGATAATGACATCACCATACAGTGTTCTGCTAAAGGCAGAGAGAGGCCCACCATCCGCTGGACTAAAGCAGGTGTGTTCTAAGTTATTAATACACCACGCATGGGCACAAAATGTGAAATCCAGCTTAAGACGTATGAGAATAACATCTGTAAAATACAAAATGTCCTTTTTTTGTTTCACTGAAGTAGTCCTAGCCAAGCTCTTGTAAAATACAAGAGACAATCCAGAAGTAGGTCCTACTAGCCAGAAGTGGAAGAACATTTGTGCACAAGCAAGTTGTAAAACATTAGCTTGTATCTAAGAGCTCATGCACGCAAGCATAAAGCTATTTTAAGCCTGTAGTTGATCAAGTGAGGATTTACAGTAGATCCCATCCTCTCACTATGCCACACATTTGAGATTTATTTTCCCTACTTTAAATTGTAATTAGTTTTTTAAAGTTAAACTAAATAGAATGACTTTATCTGACTATCTACAGAGGAAAGTTCTACAGGTAATAATCCAAATTAGAGCGCTGTCTCACAAGACAATTCACATTTTCCAGCATGAAGATGCTTTGACAAGATCCAATGTTTAACTGCATGTTTCCCTTAGTACAATATTGCAGCTTCACCACATTACAGATTTTTTAAAGCATATTCTGCAATACTTTTGCCCTAAATTAAGCATGTTCACGCTTAAAGTGGGCTAAATGAACTAAAAATATTAATACTACAGTAGTATTGGCCTCTAGATGAGACCAATCTGAGCATGCTGTCCAATAACGGGGGCACTGATTGGCTCAGTCTCAGGCAGCATTAATATACTAATAAAGATGACCAAACTGTGTTATTTCATGTCTAGAGGGCTCTCACAATGTTATAACAATATTTAGAAGGTAGACATTTTTTTTTGCGCTTAAGCTATGAAAATGTTATAATTGTTTCCTACTTTGCGGAAATTCATGTATTGCGGTCATATCTGGAACCAATTAACAGCGATAAACAAGGGATTACTGTAAACCGTTTGTATGTGATTGATACTTAATGTGTAAAACTGAGATCAAAATGACTTTTAATAACTATGAATGGCATATTATAGTGTTTAGAGCAGGGCTCTCCATCAAATAATATTTGCTTAAACTCTTAGTATTGCTTTTTATGTGTTCAGTTCAGACATTATGCTTCTATTTAATGACAAATGACCACAACATAGCATGCGGACAATGACCACACTGTTTAAGTGGAGCCCTGTTTCATCAATAAAGTATAATTCAGAGGCTGCCAGTCATATAAATAAATACACAAAGTGTCAAAGTAAAGTGGGTCTGGGTTAGTTTTTGCCTCATCCCTTACTTAAAGCATGAGTGAAGAATGCACTGAAAAGTATGAAAGAGAGAGAGAGAGATGATATACTATTATCTGCTCACATATGCTACCTAGTGGTTGTTAGAGCACACTGCAGCTAGTCCTGGATTGTCCCACTCCTAAATGCTTCAGTCACACCCAGGATTATCAAAGGAATGAGGCAAAATTACAACCTTACCTACTGTAGCTCTTATAGTGATGAAGTATCAAAAATGTTTAGGTGCGTCCATCTACTGTATTTGTTAATCTGATTACGCTGTCAAAATTCCCCATTACACACATCTTAAACCAGCAAAGATGTAGACTTATTACTGTACCTTTATTAAGTGTAACCTCCACTTGCTTTTTGTGTGCCCCTCTGTTGCCCCCTGCAGACGGAGGAGACTTGCCACCCCATGTGGAGCAGAAAAACGGCCAGCTTCACTTCTCCAAAGTCACCCGCAGTGACGCCGGCAACTACACCTGCATTGCTTCCAACAGCCTCCAAGGGGAGATCAGAGCCTTCGTGTCCCTCACAGTGGCGGGTAAAACTGCTCATTCACATCCTGGAAGCTCAGAGAGAAACATACACATTAGTCGCCACTCCCGTGTTGCAAGTAGTTGTGGTTTTCGTGTATTTGAGGTTACTTTCATGAAGATGAGATCCATTGATCATTGTCACTCAGTGGCAGCATTTACTGGTAGTTGGTGGCCTTTTTACAGCCCCATAATAAATTGCATTTGCCCAGTAGAGTGTGACTGAGAGCAATGTTGACCACAGTCCCCACAGCCTTTTTATTCTTAGCCCACTTTTGAAGGAAGTGTTTAACTCAGGATTGTGTCTTTGTGTGTGTGTCCCCTTGTGAACATTTGCAGTGTACATTCGCTTTAAAGTGGAGCCAGAGAACACAACAGTGTACCAGGGCCATACAGCTATCCTGCGCTGCCAGGCCACTGGCAGCCCTGAGCCTCACATCCACTGGATGGTCAAAGACAAGACGTTGGACATCAGTAGGAACAGGAGGTATGCTCTGCTGAAGAACATTGCTAATACTGGGTTTACTTTCTTCATATTCATGGTGTCCAATGCTCTTTATTATTCAAACGTTAAATAATCAATACTTATAGTGAAAGCAAAAACAACAACGACAATGCAGCATTATTACCCTTTAATATATGGTTGGTATTGCTGCATTCCAGGAAGTAGAAAATCAGAAATTTCAGACCTCCACTAGGGAATTTGATTTCGTACAAATTTATGTAGCAGTGTAGTGGCTGCAACAATGACTGCACTCATGAAGACGCAATTAATGCTATAAAGAAATATATATATGTGTATCTGTCCTCATTTGTTGTATTAGATATATATATATTGCACATTGAAAACTGTTAGGCTCGAAAATAGTCAAACAAGAAACTACTTTGTTGCGTATCAATGTTGATCGTTGTTGGGCTGAACACCAGGATGTAGAGACAGCAGGCAAAGTACAGGTCAAATGTATTTATTTAAATTAATCAGCAGAGAAGGGCACATGAACTATAGAGGAAGCTTTATGCAGCATGGAAGCAGGCAAAGCAGAGGACACACAGAGGAGCGCTCAGACAAGACAAGTGGTGGAGAAAAACAGGAAGTGGAAAACAAAAATAAGAGAGCTGGACAGGAAGTAATTAAGAAAATATTAATAAAGTCAAAACTGTCACGCGATCATGACATGACTCATTAAAAGAATTCAATGATGAATTGTAATAGTCATCACTAGAGGTTGAAATCTTTGGACACCTCAGGATTCGATCCGATTCCGGTCATCACAATAAATATTCAATGGAAGCCTTTCACCAACATCCATCCATCCATTTTCTACCGCTTGTCCCGTTCGGGGTTGCAGGGGGTGCTGGAGCCTATCTCAGCTGCATTCGGGTGGAAGGCGGGGTACACCCTGGACAAGTCGCCAGCTCATCCCTATCACCAACATTTGAGGCCAAAATTATTTTTCCCCAGACCAAATTTTAGTTAAATATTTATTTGAAAATTGGGTATCTGTTAGCTGAAAATGTGGAATGTGGCTTAATATTCTTTTAAACATTATTATTTGTGATGGGTCAAACGATACTGAAACATTGATACCTTATGATTTTAAGGAGTGATACTGTGTCTCTCGAAGTCTCAATGTGTGTGTCACTTTAAGAGAAAATGTGATCGATGCAGCTAATGCAGTTTCATTTGGCTGTGAAGCGCCAATTGGCTCACAAATGACAGCTTGTACTGAAAAAGTCGGGTAGAATGCGTCACCATCATTTAACCATTGAAATAGAACTAAGAAATATGAAAAATTCAATATCACTGCAGTGTCAATAGAGCTTGTGAGTGTGCCGTACACTCCCTGAGGCGTCATTTACCCATCAATAATTATCAACATAATTTTTTTTGATTATTACTATGCTTTAATTACCTAGGTTATTTTTGTCATTTTATGACAAATAGTTCCATGTCCAGAATTGTTCACACTATCTCAATATGTTCTAGTCTTCAGGGGAGATCCAGCAATTTGAGCAAAAATGTAAAAATATGTAAGAACAAGTTTGTGTTAAAAAAAAGAAAACGAAAAGCAAGTTTATTTTTTTATTTTTACTTCCTACAATGGGCTTAGCAGAAAATATACAATCTCCTCTCTGTATATATAAAGTGGGTAGCTTAGGGTACCACACTTTGGGGAAAAATAACAGTTATGCTACGCGTTACCAAAATACGTTAGAAGGATGCAAATGATTGTTGTTGGATTTATTTGAAGGGGGAGTTCAAAATAGTTACAGAATAATTTTCCAAATGTACTGTAAAAAAAAAGGGGCTATCATGAATTAATTTGTTCTTGCCACTTCCTTGTGCTATTTTCAGCCAGAAAATACCCATTTAACCAATAAATATTCACGTGTATTAAAATTTGGTGAGGTTATGAATGAGTTTGGGTGTAGTTTTATCTGCTTGGTTAAAGATCCAGGAGATGGTTTAGTTCGTAACAGGAATTGTTTGAAAATGCACAGCATTTCATATTGTAGAAGCCAGAGAGACAAAATCGCTGCTAAAAGTATCACCACTACGATTTTTCCAAACTTATGGCTTCGTATAAAACATGACAGCATTGGACATGCTAGTCTTCAGGACACGGAAAACAAGGAAGTATCATGTGTAGAACAGTGTTCTGTCAACAGGGCTCGCCCTTCTGTCAAGTCCTCCACATTGTGAACATAATGAGTTCATCTTCTTACATCTGAGTCATTCTTTCTTCCAGGATCCAGAAGATGTCCAATGGCTCCCTGGTGATTTCAGACGTCACTACAGACGACACAGGCAGATACACGTGTGTGGCTGGGAACAGCTGCAACATCAAAGACCGTGTGGCTCAGCTCTATGTCGTGGGTTAGTCTCAAACGCACACTAATGAGCACAGAGACGCACAGTGGACACAAGGCACGATCACAAGCGCTGGATGAAAGCGTTTATTAAACCTTCCTACTCACCTTGTCATCCACTTCGACAGGTTAATAACCACGGCTACATCTGTGACGCCACAGCTGTCAGGGGAGTGATGGGATTGGGCAAGCGATAGATCTAATAACGCTTTTGTCTCCTGTATCGTCCTTCTCAAGCTTGATTATACAATTTGTCGCCAAAATAGAGGCTAAAATATGGTAATATTGCACAGATAAATATATAGAAAGATACATGAGTCATCTCCAAGAGAAATTCACATTTCCAGCAGCTTTACAAGGGTAGGCATGCAAAGTTTAGGAAAATGTTTTACTAAAAATTGCATAATAATAAATATACCCATATTACTGCTCAGTGGCCTAGTGGTTAGAGTGTCCGCCCTGAGATTGGTAGGTCGTGAGTTCAAACCCCGGCCGAGTCATACCAAAGACTATAAAAATGGAACCATTACCTCCCTGCTTGTCACTCAGCATCAAGGGTTGGAACTGGGGTTAAAATCACCAAAATGATTCCCGAGCGCGGCCACCGCTGCTGCTCATTGCTCCCCTCACCTCCTAGGGCAGGGGTCGGCAACCCGCGGCTCCGGAGCCGCATGCGGCTCTTTGACCACTCTGATGCGGCTCAGCTGCATACTTGCCGACCCCCCTACATGTGGTCGAGCAGGTACACTGTTTGGGCAGGCTGTAGAGGGCGCCAAAAGCAGTGCCAGCACGTCCTGATATCCCGGAAATAATGAGAGGGTTGGCAAGTATGACGCTATCAAGCGCCATTCATTCAAGTCTCGCGGGCCGCACTAACATCAAATTTCCATATTAAAGTGCGTGCCGGTGCGTGTGTCTGAGACCCCTGGTTAACATAGCACAAAGCAACTTAAGCTTTGTATGCGGTGTTTTTCATTTTAAATTTAAAAATTTTTTTTGTGGCTCCCATCATTTTCTTTAATTTGTGAAACTTGCCAAAATGGCTCTTTGAGTGGTAAAGGTTGCCGACCCCTGTCCTAGGGGGTGGAACAAGGGGATGGGTCAAACTCAAAGAGTAATTTCACCACACTTAGTGTTTGTGTCTGACTATCAGTGGTACTTTAACTTAAACTTTAAGCAAAATAAGAGACATTAAAATACAAAACAAGATAAGATAAAACAGTTCCGGTTTCATGGTGCAAAATATTAGTGAGCAGAAGGACAAAAGACCAGTGTGCAAGTTTTGTATAGTGTATGTAATAGGTAATATAAGGTAGGTCATCATTTTACTTTAATGGTTAATGATTCAAAATATCTGAAAAGAAGTACAATTTATATTTTTAAAACCTGTGTCTCAGCAAAACTGATGATTTGTTTGCTTTCTGTGTTTAACATGTACCAGGTCAGCAATTTTGTGTGTAGTAAAAGAAAGAATAAAACAGAGTTAAAATAACAAAAACGAAACAAATAAAATGTAGTCATAGTTTCTTACAAACTGCCTTTTGAAGGTAATAAATAGCACGTGACAATTGGATTTAGACAATATTGTAGTTCTTTAGTTGTCTTCACACAATATCATAGAAAAGGAGTTTTAAATACTTGTTCTACTTTCCAAACATAGCAAGCGACTTTCATTATTCATGTACCCTGTGGCCGACAGATAAGCCAGCGCAGACCTATGATGAGGATGAGGACCGAGCCCCTTATAAGATGATTCAAACCATCGGCTTGTCTGTGGGGGCAGCTGTGGCTTACATCATCGTGGTGCTGGGCCTCATGTTCTACTGCAAAAAGAGACGCAACGCCAAACGACTGCACAAGGGTCAAGATG
This sequence comes from Entelurus aequoreus, assembly GCF_033978785.1. Lineage (NCBI taxonomy): Eukaryota > Metazoa > Chordata > Actinopteri > Syngnathiformes > Syngnathidae > Entelurus > Entelurus aequoreus. The sequence goes on from NC_084739.1 coordinate 32,551,828, forward strand.
GAGAGGAGCCAGAGATGGAGTGTCTTAATGGTATGTGTCTTTGAATGTATAGGGATTTATTAAACTAGCTGGGGAAGATTCAGTATGGTTGTGTGAATTTATCTATTTATTTTTTAAGTTACCTCAAATTTAGTGTAAAATATTCCTCTTTAAGTTAAATATTACTATTGCAGAGGTTGTGAGAACTTCTGTTGATATGAAGGGCATAGGAAAGTTTGACAACTGCCTGAATCTGGTTGTTTGCTGCCCTCTTGTGTTCATATTTTGAACTATGTCTAATTTTACTTGAGCTTGTTCTTGAAACTTTGCAACTTTCTCACTTTTTTGATTCTTTAAAGGAAGTTGACAATAAATCTTGCCCCAGATGGTGTCAATATTTTTCAAATGACTATATTATTTATTTTGTTGTACATGATATAGTAGCAAAATTATGATTAGTGTTATGTAAACTAAGCAAATAAATTAAAATCCAAACCATACCTGTGTATCTAAAAAATGTTTTATAATTTATTAGAGCTGTCAATAATAATGAGTTAACACATGTGATTAATTACAATAACATATTGCATTATTATGTATATAAGCAGAATAATCACGCAATTTATTTTGACTATTCATGCTCCTTTACTTTATAGTCATATTGTCAGCGATCAGATCAATGCATACATCAGAGAAAGGATAAGTGAGGACACCAAGAAGACTGACTGTTGTGCTCGCTGGCAAATTTAACTTTAGTTGCCACCTTTTGAGCAAATAAATGACGTGCAATTAAGTAAAACATTTAAAAATATATATTCCTGTATGACAGTCTGGCATTAAATTTACATTTATGTCGAAATATTGGAATCTCTTTTTTAAAGTTGATTTAAATTATACAAGTCAAAAAAATGCTGAGAATGTGATTAATCTAATTAAAACATTTAATAATTTAACAGCACTAATCTTCATATTACAATTAATAAATTAAACATTGTAAGCTATTATTATAAGTTGTAATGTCCAACTTAATAAGGTTGATCCAAAAGCCACTTTTCTGGCAGCAATTTAAATGTATTTCTGTTAGACATGCACACACTCTGGGAATTGTTTGTTTTTCTGAAAAAAAAAATAATATCTGTACATTTTATTACCATGAGAAAATTCTGGGTCAAAGCCATTCGCTCAATCATTTTGGAGGCTTAAGCTTAATAGGACAGCTGCTGTTTGGTATAATCTTGTACATACACATAGATTTGATTATATACATTGACAGCCTGTTATGACGGCAACATTATTATTATTATAGTAATAATAATAATAAAAGGTTAGATTTACAGTGTATAGCACTTTTCTGGACACCCAAGGCACATCAATTATTTTCCAATTTTGAATATGTGCTGTGTTTATCAGGCGGGGCTGTTCAGCAAAATGGCCACACCACCACTGAGATCCAGGAGGAGGTGGCACTCACTAACATGGGCACCATGGCAACAACCGAGAAGCGCCACAGCCACGTCAACAGCGACAAGCTGCACTTTCCCCGAGCAAACCTGCAAACCATCACTACTTTAGGTAACTGATCCACAGGACGCAAACACGTGTTAACAAATGAATCATCATTGAGCAGACTGTGACGTTTGGTCATCTTCGCAGGTAAAGGCGAGTTTGGCGAGGTCCTTTTATCCAAAGCCAAAGGCGTCGAGGAAAGAGAGGAGGAAACGGTGGTGCTGGTGAAGAGCCTCCAGACTAAAGACGAACAGCTTCAGCTTGACTTTCGCAGAGAAGCAGAGATGTTCGCCAAGCTCAGCCACTCCAACGTAGCTCGTCTGTTGGGCCTGTGCAGAGAGGCGGAGCCGCACTACATGGTCCTGGAGTATTACGACCTGGTATACTTACACAATAACACATCTAGCAAAGGATTCATGTAGACTTTAGGTTAAAATACCTTCTTGTCTATGTGGTCAGGGAGATTTAAAGCAGTTCCTGAGGATTTCTAAGAACAAAGATGACAAGGTCAAATCTCAGCCCATCAGCACGAAGACCAAAGTAAGTGTTAATGATTGACACACGACACCCTGACTTCATACTCTATCAGCTCATTAAACAAGAAACATAGCCAGTGATTTCAATAAAACAATGATCGCACCCATGAAAAGTCCTAAAAATGCTATCAAACACCTTTTAAATTCAATATTGTACATTAAGAAAGAATTACAAGAATACAGTGCAGTATTGTACAGTTACACAACATCATGCCTTGTGAAAGCATCTTCCTGCTGAAACACTTAAGAGTGAATTATCTTTAGACAGCACCCTCTACTGCAGGGGTGGGCAATTGATTTTTACCGGGGGCCGCATGAGCAACCCGAGCACTGCTGGAGGGCCACACCGACAATATTTCAATTAAATTTTGCTTAAATTATTTTTGATATACCGTAAGATAAATAATAATAATATTTTCATTTAACCTAACTTATCTTTATTCAAAAGCAGATGGCTTTTGATGGTTTTATTTTTAACACTTTCTTACACAATGCTTCCTGATGTGTAATACCATGCAAAATAGTACAATTCTGTCACTTTATCCTTTATCCTCTTTGTTGTGAATGATGTCAGAAGTGGGATGAAATGCCTCCCAGTTCGCCTTGCCATCAAACCTGGGAGTCTTCATTGAGGGCGGAATTCCCCCATGGCACCTGTAGACACTGCCCCTCTCTGTCTCTCTCTCTCTCTCTCTCTCTCTGTCTCTCTCTCTCTCTCTCTCTCTCTCTCTCTGTCTGCGGCGAGCTCCTCACGTGGCACGTACCTCTCGATGACGTAGCAGGCTGCGCACACAATTAAGCAGCGCAGTATGCGCAAAGTTTTACTTCTGACACCAATTGTAGCGTCCAGAAGAAGTGCACACCAAGTCTGACGCTCTTTTTAATTTTTTATTGAGCAAGCTATACTAACACAGCTCAACTTATCTCGTTCCTTCCACACGCACATATCCTCACTCCTCATTTACGCAACTCAAGACAACATCAACTTCAGCAGGTCGTTACACTATATTCTTCAAACAAAGCAACATGTGTACTACAAATTAAGCACACGGCTTTACCTTTACTTGGCAATCCATGTCTTGTTGAAAACACGCTATTCGTCATCACCTTTTCTTTTTTTAGCGTCTCGGGGATAACCAGGCATCACTTGTTGCTGTGCGCCTTCACTAACAGGACATACACGCCCATAAATGACACTTTTCATAATAAAAGCAGCACAGTTGTATTGCACGCACGACATAGATGTTTTTTAAAATGTATTTAGTAATTTGTGATTTCCGCTGCGCGCACGAGCATACGTCTACACGGAAGTCATACAAATAACGCTTTTCAAAACAAAAGCAGCACCGTTGTATTGCACACTCGAGATAGATACTTTTTAAAATGTATTTTGTAATTTATGATTGGCCTCACGCGGGCCGTACAGGGACGTTCAAAGGGTCGGATGTGGGCCGCAGAATGCCCAGGTCTGCTCTACTGGATTTATAGCTGCAGCACTTTTTTTTTTCTGTCAATGACGGCATCGTGTTCTATTGGAGTTATAATTAAATTTTCTTTTTTGATATTCCAAATGTCGAACCGTGAACAGGCGGGGATTAACTGTATTGTAATTTTCCCTTCAACCTTTCCACCCTTTGTCCAGGTTTCCATCTGTGCCCAAGTGGCTCGTGGGATGGAACATCTGTCCAATCACCGCTTTGTCCACAAAGACTTAGCCGCTCGTAACTGCCTAGTCAGCAGTCAGAGACGCATCAAAGTGTCGTCCCTCAGCCTTAGCAAGGACGTTTACAAAAGGTCAGACACGTCAATTGGAATTCTGAGTATTTAAAAGTCTCACTTAGGTGTCTTGGCGACTAACAGTGCTTGTTCCTCTTTGTGTGCGCGGTCTGTGTGTGTGTCCGTGTGTGTCTAGTGAGTACTATCACTACAGACAAGCGTGGATCCCTCTGCGCTGGCTCCCTTCAGAGTCCGTGTTTGAAGACGACTTCTCCACCAAGTCTGATGTTTGGGCCTTTGGAGTGCTCATGTGGGAGGTGTTCAGTCACGGGGAAATGCCTTACACCAAACTTGGAGACAATGAAGTGCTAGAAGGTCAGTGTCAGCAGTTTTGCCATGACATACCACCACAACTGTGTAAATATTCCAGATAGAATTGTACAGAATATTGAAAATCTCTTGAAAGTGAATTTAACTTGTTGTTTACTACATATTTTAGGTCGAATGGTTGAAATAGGTTTTTAAGAAATACAATTACAATACAAATATGCTGTTTTATTGCACAGCCTCGTACCTGATTGAAAAGTTAACTTGAATAAAGTCAATAAATAACATACTGCACTAAAGTACATGATATCTACAGTATCCATATCTTCTACTAAAAGTGGAATAAAGTATTGAAATGTGTAGTTATTTCTCTCATAGCTAATTACTATGTTTAATAGTTTGCTTTTTAGATACAGTTACAAAGTTATAATTACAATCTAAACTTGCAGTAATTTGCAATAAACTAAAATAAGCAAAAACTTTTTAAACAGCTTACTAATATGTTCTATTACTATCTATCAACAATATGTATTTTTTTTCTAGTATCTGTTATACAGCATTATAATAGCATGTGAGGAAATGTAAATTACTTTATTTTAAGTGTCTATTTCAAACAGCTTCATAACATGTGACAAAATGTAAATTAAGTATTTTTGTATCTATTTTTAAATAAAATCATAACGTGATGGAATGTAAATTGATTATATTAGTATCAATTTTAATAAGCATTTTCATAAGTGATGATGGAAAGTAAAATCATTATGTATTATATTCTTACTCTGGTTGGAAATTAATGATCAGCTGTTTTAAAAACATGAATTTTGATGAAATGGGAGAAGCTTTGAATGTTCTGTGCTCCTGTTTCCATGCCAGTGTCATTTAAAAAACAAAAAAAACAATACTTGTGCCAGAGCAGACGTTGACTCTCTATAGCTGACATCATGTTGTCTGCAAACTGGTTGCCAGACATACCATACTTAACATATTTTTACGATAATTTCACTCTGTTAGGGCTGGGCGATATGGCTGAAAACTGTATCACGACATAAGTGTTTTATATCAGTCAATATCGATCATTTTTTATATTTTTTATGACCTATCGAAAATAAGGACTAAGAAAAAAATATAATAAATGTAAACATTTTTGTTGAAAATGTAACCTTACTCTGATTTTAATCCCCTCAGTTATCAAGGCAGAAAGGAAAGGAAATGTCAACACAAAACACTCAATCTATGTAAACACAATTCTAAAATCACATTGAACACGGGTACTCCGGCTTCCTCCCACCTCCAAAGACATGCACCTGGGGATAGGTTGATTGGCAACACTAAATTGGCCCTAGTGTGTGAATGTGAGTGTGGATGTTGTCTGTCTATCTATGTTGGGCCTGCGATGAGGTGGCGACTTGTCCAGGGTGTACCCCGCCTTCCGCCCGATTGTAGCTGAAATAGGCTCCAGCACCCCCCGCATCCCCGAAGGGAATAAGCGGTAGAAAATGGATGGATGGATGGACGTAACGATAATTAACCTCTTAAAATGAAGGTGGAGAAATAAGGAATATAAATGCTTATTAAAGTGTAATAAAATAGTACAAAGTGTGAAAATGTAAACATGGACAAACCTGAGAAGAACAATTTTCTGCAGGTTTAGGGACAGGAAGTTATGGCTGTGCTCTAAAGGGTGAGCACGCCTAAGGTGGTGTGGTACTACTGGTCTTGGTGAGGACGAGAGTCTTGCAAAACCACAGACCACAATGGTCTGACTACGGTCTGTTTTTAAAAAATTCCAAAACTGCCATACCTTTGAGGTGACTTCCTGTTTTATCAACATTTTTTTGCTTTCTGCTGCACTCATTTTTAGTTTCTCTTCTCAAGAACCAACTGCGAGACAACAAGATGACGCTACCAAACTTGATAGTTGTTGCCTAATTGGCTGTTAAGGCTGGAACATACTCTTGCGTCACGTAGCTTGCTTCCCCTCTCACGTGTCTTGTTTGATTTAGAGTCCTTCTGTGGAGGTTGGTGCCAGACGTGTAATTATTTGTCAAAACACTAAGAGGCAGTGCGTCCTGAAGGAGCAACCGTAGCTGTGGTTGACTAAATATTTACCTTCTCTTGAAGAGTGACGACAACCACAACATCGACATCGTTGTCTACACTGAAACTAATCATTCTGAATCATCAGTTTACTTTTAATTGATGTTTAACTTATCAACCAGAGTAAAATACCTTCCTGAAGACGGGCTGTGCAATGCAATAAAAGGGAGCTACCATGAAATTATAAATCAACCAAACTGTTAAGTAACTATTTTAACGACATGCTGGTGGTAATGTGTATGGTCATGTGCTATTGATGTGTGGCAATAAAAGTTAAAAAGAGTGTCAATACACAAAATGCTGAAAAACGACACATTCAATAATCATTTTTAGAGCTTACGGAGATATGAAGTACACACTATCTGTTTTCATGCAAATGTTTAATCACTGTTGTTTCATTTCATACAAAAATGTGTCTTAAGTCTGCTCTCCTGTGGTCGGGGACCCTCCTCTGCAAAAACTGACCAATCACAGCTCTGCGGTCTGCATCGCCACAGACGCAAAGCTAGGATTTCTGGGGTGTGCATGCAAGGCTTGCGGAAGGTACTCAGGGGAGGGGGCAAGACGGCGTCGTTTACGCGAGAGTTACGTGACTCAAGAGTGTACACCAGGCTTTATTGTGTCACTCCCACTCATCAGTAATCACTTCCTGCGTTGCTCGGTTACCAGAAGGCGAGTGCCTTTGTTCATGCAACAAACCTTACTTTGCAACTTCTGGTTTCTTCCAACAAGAAAGAGAAAAAAATGTTTACAATTTATTGGACGCATTTGTTATTGATATTGATTACGTGTCTATCACAATATACATTGATATTGTTTTATCGGCCAGTCCTACCCTCTGTACAATGTACAATCATTCCAAAAATGCCCTAATGTGGGATCATTTGAGCCCTTGAAAACACAAACAGGATACATCCTCCGCTGCACCTGACGTTGCGCATTGTTTCACGTGCCTCTTTACAGGCAGGTGGGGGCGCTGTTCTGCAGGTAGCAGCTTTGTTCCAACAGTGCTGTTAGTTTATGTACAGGTAAAACTGTGTTATATAAACTATTTTATACACAGTCTGTTTTAATGTGTTACCGTAGCAAATGGCTCAAAGCAGCGCCCTTTGGAGTATGTACGATTATGTCTCTCAAAATACGATCAATGGAAGCTTCTGGTACGATAATTTGTCACATCTACCAACACTGGGTTGAATCCATAGTTGCCTCAGTTGCGTCAAACCAGATTAAATCCTGATTTGAACGATCAATGAATGCATTATTTTTCTCTAACGAACACCCTCTGCAGGCTTGCAGACAGGGAAGCTGAAGCTGCCCCCTATAGAAGGATGCCCCTCCAAAATGTCCAAGCTCATGGTCAGCTGCTGGGCCCCCAGCCCCAAGGAGCGGCCCTCCTTCAGCGACGTGGTGCGCACCCTGGGAGAGACGTCCTCTGATAGCAAAGTGTGACACAGCAACGCCCCGAGTAGTGGAACTTAAGTCTTCTCTCTTCCTGCGAACAAAGACAGACTATTTAGTCTCACTCTTCAGGGACCAAGGATCATTTTAAATATGCATTTCAGACTAGAAAGGAGAATTGTTTGCCATTTCAGTGGAAGCGCACACAGATTTTTTCCTTTTTTTTTTTTTTTTTTGAGCGCCGCCTGGAGTTTTTACGTTTGCCTTAAACGCAACATGGATGACAACCCTCTTGCTCAACTTCCTGTCTGTGTGAGCCTGCCGGTTCGGTCGCAGAGACTCTTTACAAACTCTGTGCCTCTCTTCTCCACACACACACTGAGAATGTGGTCTTGTATTATACAACTGTCCTTGAACCTATCATCCTCATTATCACCACCAGGATGCTCAAATCAGTGTGTGTGCATGAAGGTGTGTAACTGTTACACAAGGCAGACTTGTTTGAAAATGAGTCTTTTGGGATGATAAAACAAAAAAAAAAGTACATAGCCAAGAATTGACTGTTCCATTTTGTATATTTTAAAGAGTGTTTTTGTTCTTGTATCAACTTTTGCGGTGCTTATTATCTAACACTATGTCCAAGTTTCAGGGATCCACTGGGAGTGTGTTGAACCTGCAGAGGTCCTCACCTGTGGGTCCACCTGTGTGTGCGTGTGTGCGCGTGTGTGTGCGTGTGTGTGTGTGTGTGTGTGTGTGTGTGTGTGTGTGTGTGTGTGTGTGCAATGCTGCAAAAGGGGACCAGTGTACATAATGTAGAGGCCTTGCACTAACCTCCCTCGTTTTGTCTTTTGCCAACACAGTGTGTTGAAGGCCTCTTTATTTATAGTGAAGGTCCTGTGTGTGTGTGTTTTTATTTGGATCAGTGTGTTGTAGAAAGGTACTGCTCTAACGTCATTCTCATGATCCGTTTGTGTGTTTATGGCCCAACCGGCTAAACATGCTAACAAAGAACAAAAAAACTGAGTCACTGCTGGTCACCAGTATACGGAAATAAGTGCCTGGTAAATGAAGGATGATCTAAAAGTTGTTTCCCTTTTTTTATTTTTATTTTTTACATGATCTAATCAAATCCCTTTGTTGATGACACCTTTTTGTATAAGTTGTTTTTAGTGTGATATGTTTCTATGAATGCTAGGCACTCACATCTAAACCTTTTTTTATCTGCTTCAGCAAAAGTCCACTGTTACTGTATAATGGATATTTACAAAAGTATACATAATGCTTCCAATAAAGGTTCACAACATTTTTACTCAATTGTTTTTGGAATAAGGTTACATGTTTAGTAACAGCTGATTCTGGAAATGGTCTGTATTTATATAATGTGTTTACTGTACCTGGACCACACCCAAAGCGCTATACACTATATGTCACATCCACTCGCTGATGGCGGAAGCAGCAAGGTGGGTGAAGTGTCTTGCCCAAGGACACAACAGCCGTGACTACCGTATTTTCCGGACCATAGGGTGCACCGGATTATATGGTGATGAATGGTCTATTTTTGCTCTTTTTATTTATTTATAGGGCGCATTAAAGGAGTCATATTATTATTTTTTTTCTAAATTGAAAACACTTCCTTGTGGTCTACATAACATGCAATGGTGGTTCTTTGGTCAAAATGTTGCATAGATTATGTTTTACAGATCATCTTCAAGCCGCTTTCTGACAGTCGCTTCCGGATGCGCCGTTTTGTGGGCGATCTTATTTACATGGCTTCTCCCCGTCATCTTTGTTGTACCGGTGTAACATGCAAGGACAGGTGTAGAAGAAGTGTCAAAAGATGGAGCTAACTGTTTTAATGACATTCAGACTTTACTTAAATCAATAACGGAGCAGCATCTCCTCATCCGGAAACAACAACACCAGAAATGTGTCTCGTGAAAAACCGTCTGACCGGAACTCTAATAACTAAAGTTCCTTGGGTGAATAATGTAAACTCACTATACCGGTATGTTTTAGCGCTTTCATGGCAGATATACTGTAAGTAAGAACTTTACAATACTTTATATTAGAAATGGCAACAGCGGAGGATCAATGTCACATCAGAATCAGAATCAGATCAGAATCAGAATCGTTTTATTGCCATTGTTTGGGAACGAGTTCACAAACTAGGAATTTTTCTTGGTGCAAACGTGCGACATAAAACACATATAACACATATTTGGTATAAAAAGAGCTGTGACTGAGCTATCAGATAGACTTAGAAGGGATTCAAGGAATTCAAGGAGCTGCTGTTAGGAGTTATTGTTCATTTGCCTGATGGCCGAGGGGAAAAAACTGTTCAGGTGGCGGGATGTGTGGGTCTGGATGGAGCGTAGTCTCCTGCCTGAGGGGATAGGGGAGAATAGTGTGTGTCCAGGGTGAGAAGAGTCAGCTGTGATCCGACCCACACGCCTCCTGGTCCTGGAGGAGAACAAGTCCTGGAGGGATGGGAGCTTGCAGCCAATCACCTTCTCAGCAGCACGTACGATGCGCTGCAGTCTATTCTTATCCTGGACTGTGGCGCCGGGGAACCACACTGTGATGGAGGAGGTCAGGATGGACTCTATGATGGCTGAGTAAAACTGCACCAGCATCTCTGTCGGCACCTTAAGTTTCCTCAGCTGCCGCAGGAAGTACATCCTCTGCTGGGCCTTCTTGATGAGGGAGCTGATGGTCCGCTCCCACTTGAGGTCCTGGGTGATGGTGGTGCCCAAGAAACGGAAGGAGTCCACAATGGGGACGGGGGTGGAAGAGTCAATCAGGGTGAGGGGGGATGGTGGGGCTGTGACTTTCCTGAAGTCCATGATCATCTCCACTGTTTTCTGGGCGTTCAGCTCCAGGTTATTGAGGCTGCACCAGGACGTCAGCCGGTCTACCTCTCTCCTGTAGGCGGACTCATCGCCATTCGAGATGAGCCCGATGAGGGTGGTGTCATCCGCAAACTTGAGCAGTTTTACGGATTGGTGACTGGAGATGCAGCAGTTTGTATACAGGGAGAAGAGCCAGGGGGAGAGTACACAGCCCTGAGGAGTACCAGTGTTTGTGGTTCGACTGTCCGAGACAATCTTCCCCAGCCGTACGTGCTGTCTTCGGTCTGTCAGGAAGTCAGTAATCCAACTACAGAGGGAGTCGGGCACGCTGAGCTGGTAGAGCTTGTCTCGTAGCAGTCCAGGGAGGATGGTGTTGAAGGCAGAGCTGAAGTCCACAAACAGGATCCTAGCGTAGGCTCCTGGGGAGTCCAGATGCTCCAGGATGAAGTGGAGGGCCAGGTTCACTGCATCATCCACAGACCTGTTGGCTCTGTAGGCGAACTGCAGTGGGTCCAGGAGGGGGGCGGTGATGTCTTTGAGGTGGGGCAGGACCAAGCGCTCAAAGGACTTCATGACCACAGACGTCAGCGCGACTGGCCTGTAGTCATTTAGTCCTGTGATCTGTGCTTTCTTGGGGACAGGGACAATGGTAGAGGTCTTAAAGCAGGACGGCACGCGGCATAGCTCCAGAGAGGTGTTAAAAATGTCAGTGAAGACAGGAGCCAGCTGGTCCGCACAGTGTCTGAGAGTGGAGGGGGAGACACCATCCGGCCCGGGGGCCTTCCGCGTATTCAGCTTCAAGAACTGCCGGCGTACATCCTCTTCTTTGATGGAGAGGGTCTTTACAGTCTTATGATGTTTTTGGAGTCCTGTGATGTCATTGGAGTCCTTTAACTCCTTTAATGATGTGCTGGCATTGGTGGGGAGGGTGATGGTGGAGGGAGCATGGCTTTGATGAGCTGAAGGCCGTTCATGACGACAGTAATGTGTGTTGAGGCCCTGAGCGAGAGTCCGGTCATTCAGGGCCTGGGGAGTTTTGGGCTTATAGTTCGTAAGGGCCCTTAGATCTCTCCAAACTGCCGCAGAATCATTGGAGCGGAACTGTTCCTGTAAACGGTTAGAGTACACAGATTTAGCTTTCTCCACTTCCCTGGTGAAGTGGTACTTCGCTTCTCTGTATGTACTTCGGTCCCCGCTTCTCCACGCAGCCTCCTTCTTCTTGCACAGCTGTCGGAGCTTGGGTGTGAACCAGGGCTTGTCGTTGTTACAACAAACCCTGGTGCGCGTTGGAATGATGCGCGCCTCATTGAACTGTATGTATGAGGTCACAGTGTCCGTATACTCATCCAGATTGTTCGTGGCCGCTCCAATTGCCTCCCAGTCTGTCATTTCCCAGCAAGCACGCAACTCGTCCACAGACTCGGCGGTGAAACACTTAATGTTCCTCATAACAGGTTTAGCCAGTTTCAGTCTCTGTCTGTATGAAGGGATTAAGTGCACCATCACGTGATCTGATAGTCCAAGAGCAGCGCGCGGGACTGCATGAAAAGCCTTGCTCAGTGTAGTGTAGCAGTGATCCAGCGTGTTCTCCTCTCTGGTCGGGCATTTAATAAATTGTCTATACTTTGGTAATTCCTGGCTCAAATTCCCCTTGTTAAAGTCACCAAGCACGATAACAAGAGAGTCAGGAAAAGACCGTTCCACATGTAAGATCTGTCCTGCGAGCGCGCGCTGAGCGTCACGCACGTCCGCGCCGGGCGGGATGTAAACAGCCACTAGAATGAATGAAACAATCTCACGCGGTGAGTAAAAGGGCTTACAGTGGATGAAAAAATATTCCAGAGAGGAAGAACAGTGTCTAAAAATGACAGTCACGTCTGTGCACCAGCTATTGTTGATAAAGAAGCATAGTCCCCCGCCTCTTTTTTTGCCAGAGAGCGCCGCGTCTCGGTCCACGCGGAGGAGATGAAAGCCCTCAAGTTGAAGCGCGCTGTCCGGGACACTTGCGCTCAGCCAAGTCTCCGTGAAACACAACACGCATGATGAGGAGAAGTCCTTGTTCCTTCTCATCAGCAACGCTAGCTCGTCCATCTTGTTGGCAAGTGAGCGGACGTTGGAGAGGAAGATGCCTGGTAGAGGCGTGCGTAATCCCCGTCCGCGAAGACGGACAAGTGCGCCCGCTCTCTTTCCTCGTCGCTGCGGTTTCCCTCTTTTGATCGCAGAATGGACCAAATCCGCAGCTGACGCTAAGATGACCGGTAACAAGTCCATAGGGATGGTGGATCTGATGTTCAGTAGCTCTTCACGGGTGTAAGAGCACCCGGAAACACAATTTATACATAACATATACATAACAAGAAGATAGAGAAAAAGAAGAAGCTTATCGACTACGGGGTCGTCACGGACTACAAAGGCGGACTCGCAGAATTTTTCAGGATTTATGCAGATCCCAAATACAGATCGGCAAGTACCATAAGGTAAGAAAAGTTGCTTTTGCATAATATTGCGGAACAAAACACCAGATTATATGTCTTACCTTGAACACACACCATAATAATACTCGTATGATGAAGCACATCAAGCGGTGCGGCTTCGTAGCTTACCAAAGTTGTACGAAAACATTTTGATAGATTTTTGAGCGCCATGTGTAATGTTCTATATTTTCAATAGAACATATAAAATGTTGGTGGTGTTTACTTGAGTCATATTGCCGGCATAGTGCAGTCTAAACGTATTTCTTATGTTTGACTGCCATCTACTGGTCACATATATCATTACACTATTTACCAAATAAAATTGCTTTGAGATCGGTAAGCAAAACCAAAATTATTCCATACATTAGGCGCACCGGGTTATACTGTCGAGTTTTAAGAGAAAAAAAGGATTTTAGTGCGTCTTATGGTTCTGAAAATATGGTATAGGGCAGAAGCTGGATTCAAACCAAGAACCCTCTACCATATGAGCCACGCCTCCCCTGTAAGCTTACTCCCTTACCAAGGTATGAAGAGTTGAGTCGGTTATACATTAATTTGTATTTGATTATAGAAAAGTAATATTTAATCTTCAACCAACGAAGGTCATGTGACCGTGAAGCACACACATGTGTCCTGTTTTTTTAAGAAAGTAATCCTAAACTCAACTGGTTATGTGGAAAAAATACTTCTGTCATAAAAGCTGTCTCTTCCAATCAAGACAAAATAAGCTGCAGGTAGAAAATTGTAGACCTGCGCAAGACTGGAATAAACTACAAGAAGCATGGTAGGTAATAAAACCATATTGGCGCAATCATTCCTTAATGAAAGAAGAAATACAAGATAACAGCCAATTATCCTCGCTGAGGTCGTTGGTCCATGTTTTCTGAGAAAGGTTTACACAGCTGGGTAATGACACCAAGCGTCCTGGGAATAAAGGCACCTAGAAAAAAAAGTTTATTTCAATGCAGAATTTCTGATGAAGCTGTCATTGGTGTGATGTCTAAATCAGGTTGTCCAAACTTTTTCCACTGAGTGCCGCACACTGAAAAATCAAAGCGTGCGGAGGCCATTTTGATATTTTTATTCTTCAAAAATAGTACAATATATAGATTTTTTTTAACCTACAGGGCTCCCCTCAATTTTGTTCCCAGTCACAATTTTTTTTTTAAACAAGTCTTTTTAAATTGTTATTATTGTTATTCAGTGCTTAAATCTCTAGATCAGTGGTTCTCAAATGGGGGTACTTGAAGGTATGCCAAGGGGTACGTGAGATTTTTTTTAAATGTGTCAAAAAGAACTGTGAAAAGAAATGCAACAATGCAATATTCAGTGTTGACAGCTAGATTTTTTGTGGACATGTTCCATAAATATTGATGTTAAAGATATCTTTTTTTGTGAAGAAATGTTTAGAATTAAGTTCATGAATCCAGATAGATCTCTATTACAATCCCCAAAGAGGGCACTTTAAGTTGATGATTACTTCTATGTGTAGAAATCTTTATTTATAATTGAATCACTTGTTTATTTTTCAACAAGTTTTTAGTTATTTTTATATCTTTTTTTCCAAATAGTTCAAGAAAGACCACAACAAATGAGCAATATTTTTGCACTGTTATACAATTTAATAAATCAGAAACTGATGACTTAGTGCTGTATTTTACTTCTTTATTTCTTTTTATCAACCAAAAATGCTTTGCTCTGATTAGGGGGTACTTGAATTAAAAAAATGTTCACAGGGGGTACATCACTGAAAAAAGGTTGAGATCCACTGCTCTAGATCAACTTCAGTTTTGTCAATATAAAGTTTTTTTATATATATTTTTGAATGATCTTTTTGTCAAAACCCTGTTTTTTTATGGCAAAAACAAAATATGCAATATTTTCCCCAACAAGTGGAATATTTGATGTGAAATAATTGGAGAGCCTTAAAACAGTCAAAAATTCATAACAACATACCTATCAATCTTTGTTGCAGACCTTAAGATCCACGTAGATTCTATTTCATTCGTTTTTGACCAATAACAGTAAAAAATAAAAGTCCCACTAAAATGTTTGGGGATGCAAAAGTGCCCTACTCAGAAGAGTATTAAAAAAAGTCTTACTTTTTTTTTTTTTTTACTTTTAACACTTAAACGCACACTGCACTCTTTTTGGAATTTTGCCTATCGTTCACAATGGTTATGAGACCAGAACACACGTCTTTTTGTTATTTTTATTTTTTATTTCAAAGATGATAAAACACACTTGGAAGATGCGGCTAATAGGAGTCTCTGTTGTAGTCTTCACAGCCCTCTAAAACAACTGTAAAACCCTCCATCAACATTTCATATACACACTGCAAGTCTATTCATACGTTCATAACAATATGTAATATATACAATATATATATATACAATATATATATATGTATATATATATATATATATATATATATATATATATATATATATATATATATATATACACAATATGTAGGTCATTTTAAGCTTCCTTTATCACATTTGTTTCCATTTGCGAGAGTGTTCTAATCATGGCAGACTTGGTTACAAACAACAAAGTTGACTATTTTTGGACAAATGAGGAATCGCAATCTTATCTTTTTGAAGTTGAATATACGGAGGAAGAACTACTGCTTATAGAAGAGAGCACGAAGAGAGACTGAAACGTTGGAGCAGACGGCAGCCGGGAGAGTGAGGTCGGTGTGACTTTTCGCTGCAAATATGGAACTTGGAGCCAAGCTATGCCGACATAAATGGGGTGCTTACCCAAAATTAACTGGAAACGTACCGGCCGGCTGGACCAATCAGACAAATGTCCATCGAGTGAGTATGATATAATATTGATCATAATACACGCAGCACATGTGGGATAATACTTTACGGATACTGTAATATGATTGTTCACCTTTTTCAGTCAGTACAAATTGGTGTTTTAACGCATTGTGTTGTGCATTACAAATTCAAAAGCCATTCAGCTGCTCACACAAGAAGCCAGTTTACCTTTAGCTAGCTTACAGCTAATTCTGTAGCATGCATAGCAAGGCGATGTGTTACTACGCTAGAAAAAGAGTTCCTCAGTGTTTGTGCTTACAATAACAATGTTGCAACAGCTTGGTTATTATACAGATTAGGGAATGTAAATTAAGTATTGTTGGCAGTTTTTGAATGCATTTTCAAAGTGATTTAGAGGCAGAATGGATTGCTCTTAACTGGCTGCATTTCTGGCAACCTAGAACAAGACATTTTTTAATAAATTCGAATGTTAAAAAAACAAAACTTTTGTCGTCTTGTCTCATTAGGATTGTGAATGATAGGCAAAATTCCCCCCAAAAAGTGCAGTTCCCCTTTAAGTCTTTATATCAACTTCAGATCTTTCCGTCAATAATACAAAACCCAAAACCAGTGAAGTTGGCACATTGTGTAAATCTTAAATGAAAACAGAATACAATGATTTCCAAATCCTTTTCAACTTATATTCAATTGAATACACTGCAAAGACAAGATATTTAATGTTCGAACTGAGAAACTATTTTTTTTTTGCAAATAATCATTAACTTAGAATTTAATGGCAGCAACACATTGCAAAAAAGTTGGCACAGGGGCATTTTTACCACTGTGTTGCATGGCCTTTCCTTTTAACAACACTCAGTTGGGAACTGAGGAGACCAATTTTTAAAGCTTTTCAGGTGGAATTCTTTCCCATTCTTGCTTGATGTACAGCTTAAGTTGTTCAACAGTCCAGGGTCTCCGTTGTCGTATTTTAGGCTTCATAATGCGCCACACATTTTCAACGGGAGACAGGTCTGAACTACAGGCAGGCCAGTCTAGTACCCACACTCTTTTACTACAAAGCCACGCTGTTGTAACACGTGCAGAATGAGGCTGGGCATTGTCTTGCTGAAATAAGCAGGGGCGTCCATGAAAAAGACGTTGCTTGGATGGCAACATATGTTGCTCCAAAACCTGTATGTACCTTTCAGCATTAATGGTGCCTTCACAGATGTGTAAGTTACCCATGTCTTGGGCACTAATACACCCCCATACCATCACAGAAGCTGGCTTTTCAACTTTGCGCCTATAACAATCCTGATGGTTATTTTCCTCTTTGGTCCAGAGGACACGACGTCCACAGTTTCCAAAAAAACATTTGAAATGTGGACTCATCAGACCACAGAACACTTTTCCACTTTGCATTAGTCCATCTTAGATGAGCTCGGGCCCAGCGAAGCCGGCAGTGTTTCTGGGTGTTGTTGATAAATGGCTTTCGCTTTGCATAGTAATAAATGATAAATGGGTTATACTTGTATAGCGCTTTTCTACCGTCAAGGTACTCAAAGCGCTTTGACAGTATTTCCACATTCATCCATTCACACACACATTCACACACTGATGGCGGGAGCTGCCATGCAAGGCGCTAACCAGCAGCCATCAGGAGCAAGGGTGAAGTGTCTTGCCCAAGGACACAACGGACGTGACTAGGAAGGTAGAAGGTGGGGATTGAACCCCAGTAACCAGCAACACTCCGATTGCTGGCACAGCCACTCTACCAACTTCGCCACGCCGTCCCATAGTAGACTTTTAACTTGCGCTTACAGATGTAGCGACGAACTGTAGTTACTGACAGTGGTTTTCTGAAGTGTTCCTGAGCCCATGTGGTGATATCCTTTACACAATGATGTCTGTTGTTGATGCAGTACCACCTGAGGGATCCAAGGTCACGGGCATTCAATGTTACGTATAGTGATTTCTCCAGATTCTCTGAACCTTTTGATGATATTACGGACAGTCGATGGTGAAATCCCTAAATTCCTTGCAATAGCTCGTTGAGAAATGTTGTTCTTAAACTGTTTGACAATTTGCTCATGCATTTGTTGACAAAGTGGTGACCCTCGCCCCATCCTTGTTTGTGAATGACTGAGCATTTCAAGGAATCTACTTTTATACCCAATCATGGCACCCACCTGTTCCCAATGAGCTTGTTCACCTGTTGGATGTTCCAAGTAAGTGTTTGATGAGCATTCCTCAACTTTCTAAGTATTTATTGCCACTTGTGCCAGCTTTTTTGAAACATGTTGCAGGTATCAAATTCCAAATGAACTAATATTTGCTAAGAATAACAAGTTTTCCTGTTTGAACGTTAAGTATCTTGTCTTTGCAGTCCATTCATTTGAATATAAGTTGAAAAGGATTTGCAAATCATTGTATTCTGTTTTTATTTACGATTTACACAAAGTGCCAACTTCACTGGTTTTGGGTACATTTTAAATATTTGTTCATGTTTTTTTCTTTGTTTTATGTCCTTTTTGTCAAAGAAAACTTGTTTTCTATATGGCAAACACACGAAATATGAAATAGTTTTGTAAAAAAATATTTCATAGTGGAGTTTTTCAAAGAGAGCCTTGAATCGGTCAATAATTCATAACAACATTGATTTTGATGTACTATTATTTTTTTGAGCAGATTTGTTTATTTTGAGTCAACATTGCAACTTTTCCTTGTCACATTTCATCTGTTTGCTCTTTTATTCCCCGTTTTTATGTTTTTTTTAGTACTTTTAGAATGTGCCGCAGGCCATTAAAATATTAGCAGCGGCCGTAAATGGTCCCTGGCCACACTTTGGACATCACTCGTATAAACACTGGAAAAAAATAATGTAAATTCACAGCAAATTACTGGCTAATAATTGCATTCCTTTCACAATAACATTTACAGTGTTTTACTGTGAAATAACCGTACATTTCTGGGAAATATAAGGGTATCATTTTTATTTTACATGCAGTCTTCTGTTGTAATGTTACAGTACATTTCGATTACAGTATTTTGCTCTGAAAAAATACTGTTAAATGTTGTGAAATCCTGTTTTTTTTTTTTTTTTACTGTGTAGTAACAAAGGAGCGCCTTCAAGTTTCCCTCTTCAGATTCTTGCTGCATGTGAGCGCTTGACACATTTTGCTGGCGGCAACTTGAGCGCACAATAGAAAAGTGAAGGTAACCTCAGCTTCATGACGTATTTCAGGCAAGTCTCTGCATGCCAACCCTCAGATACTTACGTAAACGAACAACTGACATCAAATATTACCTGAATTTTCCGTGATTAAGTTTTATTCGTAACTGGACTAACCAGTACTATTTGTGTGTCACCTGACAGGACTAAATTACCTTAACTGCCCATACCAGGTGTCATTTTCCTGACAGACCGCTAGAGGGCGGTGTGTAAATTGACACTGCCCGCATGACTTATGCTGTATGAATGGCACACAGGTTCATTATGTACATTCTGCCATCTGGTGGAAAAGCATTTATTTGTTATTCCTATCACATTGCATCACAAACATACATCATTTGTAACATACATTATTATTGTTTTGCACCATTTAAGTGAAATTGGATAATTTTCCCACTATTTTTTAAAGATATAATGAAGCAAAATCCAAACCAAAATGCTGTCTGTTTGGTTAAATAACTTATTTCCCAAAAACTTATAAAACATACTTTTCAAGAGCATGTTCTTGCTTGCGTTTTCTAAATATGTATTTTCTACATTGTTTTTAGACAGTCATCTCAACAATGGTGACCGTGATCTAATCTGAACTTTTTTCCACAGAGGGCAGCATAGGGAAAAACAAAATGATCACTTTGGTGCATTTTGTACACCAAAGATGCGGAAACCAATCCAATATTTTTATTTATTTATTGAGTAAATCTACATTTTGTTGCCATTTGCTGCGTAAGGAGTTGTAAACAAAGTATTTGTTATGTATGATTGTATATTGTTGTATCAGTTTTCAGACGCCAGGTAGAAAGCTGCATTTAATGTATAATTGAATATAGTAAATTAGCATATGTCCCTGGGGCCACACTTTGCACACCCCTAGCATAAACACCATAAGAACATGTCGCCATTAGCCTTGCGACATATCTAAATGTGTCTATACTAACCATTACAAATAATCCTAAAATTATTTCATCTGAGATAACTAACAAACCAATAAACACAACTCCAAATGTTTTGTTATTTTGGTTCCTCTGCCACAGTGACGTTGAAGGTAGCGCAACCATGTTGGTATTTATGCAAATAGGACCTCTCTCGGCCAATGGCTGCACAGTTCTGATCATCCTCAGCCAATCAGGAGTCACCTCCGTGACTCACCAAATAAGGAGCGACAACACCAAATAAGGAAACGCAGTATCTCTTTATAAGGAGGAAGGTAGTTCCCTTGTTATCGTATTACTCCGCCGTCGTAAACGCTGGCGTAAAATGTGTATTTTTGAATTTGTTTTAAAGCATTAACGGATGCATTTGGGTATATTTATGCACTTGAATGTATTTTATTTGTGACTTGCAAGTTCATGTTGTTTTGGGTTTAGTTCACAACTGGACTATATTACACGGCGGAGTAACACGGTGGCCGCTTTCCGCGTTGTCCTTTTAGAGAAAGCGCTGAGAGTTTGGTCGATAGAGGAGGACGAAGACAAGTGTGGAGGCCGCCGAGGGTTCATTGAGCAGCATCACTTTGACAACTTTCTTCCCGGACTCTTCCCAGGTTGTCTGACCCGCTGGTACATGCGTCATTTATACGGGACAGCGAGCTCCAGCTTTGCGGGCTGTTGTCAACACGGTCGCCCCCAGTAAGTAGAATGTTACCGAGCCAGGTGGGGTCGGCACAACCGGGAAACGCGTCAGGTAGAGCTGCCGGAGGGCTCGGTTCAAGCCTCGTCGCAGGCGGGATTCGCCCCGTCTCGATCCGAACAGGGCAAGCTTCTCTGGGGCTCAGCGAGAGCGTCGCGCGGCACGGAAGCAGAGAAACCATCGGGATGCTGGGGGCGAACGGTCCAGGGGGTCTGCGAGCCGTGAGGTCTGGCAACGGCACCGGAGTGAGCCCGCTGCAGTCCGCCATCCAGGGCGGCATGGTGGGGCTCAACGCGGGGATGGTGCTGCCTCACGGGGCCAGGTTCGACCCGGACAGGGAGACGGTGCCTCTGTGCAGCGGCTCGGACAATGACTCCGACTCGGGGGATGACGACGACCCGCTTGGGGACCACCGGAGAGGGGTGAAGCGGGAGAGGGCGGAAATGGAGGCGGCCGTGACGGGGCAGGAGGTCGGGGTCGCTCCCGGAGCTTACGGCCTGGTTCCCGGAGGGGTGGCGGGGGCCAAGCCCGGGAAGAAGACACGTGGTCGCGTCAAGATAAAGATGGAATTTATTGACAACAAGTTGAGACGTTACACCACTTTTAGCAAGAGGAAGACTGGCATCATGAAGAAGGTGAGTGTTGCAGCCATGTTCCCTCACCTGCACATGAAATCTCAGCCTGCTGGTTGCAATGTAGCCCAGTGTAAAACTGCACTGTTGAGTTGAGTTTGTGTTTATTTCGAACATGCATGCATACAACATTCCAGTTTCTCTATTCGACATGTTCGAAAAGGAGTAGAAAGAAGCAGAGCATATTTAATCCTGAAAGTCAACACATCTCCATTGATCCAACGCTGAGCTGTGATACAGCAAATGGGGCTGAAACATACAATAACTGTCAACTATATGTCAACTCATTGTCCAGCCCAGCTCTTATGCCATTGATAAAGTAAGGTTTACAAGCACACACGTTTGCATCCGTTACATCACAGGTGTCAAACTCAAGGCCCAGGGCAGGCCACATTATTTTGCGTTGCCAGCGAAAGCGCGACAATGTTCACCGAAAAGGCATTACATTTTTATTTTAACAAAGTTGATGTTATAAATATTTGAATTTGTAAGCTTTTTACATTTTTTTTTTTATCAATTAACCTTTTCCAAATATATTAGGATGAGCCGAGGATGTCGTTGTGGCTTGTGCAGCCCTTTGAGACACTTGTGATTTAGTGCTATATAAATAAACTTTGATTGATTGATAATCTTAAATATCTGCTGTTCTAAAGCAAGTTTTTCATCAGTTTATTGGTAAACAAATAAACATCAGCCTCCCTGGGAAAGTTTACGCCAAGGTACTGGAAAGGAGGGTCCGGCCGATAGTCGAACCTCAGATTCAAGAGGAGCAATGTGGATTCTGTCCTGGTCGTGGAACAACTGACCAGCTCTTTACTCTTGCAGGAATCCTGGAGAAGGCCTGGGAAAATGCCTATCCAGTCTAGATGTGCTTTGTGGATTTGGAGAAGGCGTATGACCGGGTCCCCCGGGAGATCTTGTGGGAGGTGCTGAGGGAGTACGGAGTGAGGGGAACCCTGCTGAGGGCCATCCAATCTCTGTACAACCAAAGCGAGAGTTGTGTCGGGGTGCTTGGATGTAAATCGGATCTGTTTCCAGTGGGGGTTGGTCTCCGCCAGGGCTGCGCTCTGTCACCTATCCTGTTTGTGATTTTCATGGACTATTTCTAGGCAGAGTCGTGACCACGGCGGAGAGGGTATACGTCTCGGGGGGCTAAAGGTTGCGTCACTGCTGTTTGCAGATGATGTGGTCCTGATGGCACCTTCAGTTTGTGAATTTCAGCTCTCACTGGATCGGTTCGCAGCTGAGTGTTCAGCGGCTGGAATGAGGATCAGCATCTCCAAATCTGAGGCCATGGTTCTCAGCAGGAAACCGATGGTTTGTACAGTCCCAGGTGGAGGAGTTTAAGTATCTCGGGGTCTTGTTCACGAGTGAGGGAAAGATGGAGAAGGAAATCAGCCGGAGAATCGGAGTAGCTGGGGCATTATTGCAGAGTAGAGCCGCTGCTCCTTTGCTTGGAAAGGAACCAGCTTAGGTGGTTCGGGCATCTAGTGCGGATGCCTCACGAGCGTCTCCCTAGGGAGGTCCTCGTTGCACGTCCCACTGGGAGGTGACCCCGCGGCAGGCCAAGGACCAGATGGGGGGATTACATCTCCTCTCGCTTCGGGATTCCGCAGGAGGAAGTTGCTAATGTTGCTCTGGAGAGGGAAGTCTGGGGGTCTCTGCTGGAGCTGTTGTCCCCGTGACCCGATTCCGGATAAGTGGTTGAAGATGGATGGATGTTGGTAGACAATGCCAATAATCAAATGAAACCTGACTGAGGCAAATGTGAATGCTAACCACACCATCAATTGATTAACATGGACCCCGACTTAAACAAGTTGAAAAACTTATTCGGGTGTTACCATTTAGTGGTCAATTGTACAGAATATGTACTGTACTGTGCAATCTACTAATAAAAGTCTCAATCAATCAATCAAAAATCCAATGCACCACAACACCAAAATGTCCTACAGAAAGGAAAGTCCTACACATGCATGTGACCCGGAAAACATCAATGTGCACGACACATACGCCGTCCAATTGAGTTGCGACTTTATGCATACGCCTTAACTGAGGGCATGATTTGACACAAATGCAAGTGTGAACACAAACCAGTGACCACCAAGTACAAGTGAGAATGTGCACTAATATTTTTGTCTTATTTATCTTCTGGAAAGGGTAGTGTAGTGCAGTTGTGCACCACTGCCAACTAAATAAAACATCACAAAACTAATTTAGTGTCTTTAAAGGCCTACTGAAATGAAATCTTCTTATTTAAACGGAGATAGCAGGTCCATTCTATGTATCATACTTGATCATTTCGCGGTATTACCGTATTTTTGCTGAAAGGATTTAGTAGAGAACATTGACGATAAAGTTTGCAACTTTTGGTCGCTGATAAAAAAGCCTTGCCTGTACCGGAAGTAGCGTGACGTCACAGGTTGTGGAGCGCCTCACATCTGCACTTTGTTTACAATCATGGCCAGCAGCAGGGAGAGCGATTCAGACCGAGAAAGCGACGATTACCCCATTAATTTGAGCGAGGATGAAAGATTTGTGGATGAGGAAAGTGAGAGTGAAGGATTAGAGGGCAGTGGAAGCGATTTAGATAGGGAAGATGCTGTGAGAGGCAGGTGGGACCATATATTCAGCTGGGAATGACTAAAACAGTAAATAAACAAGACATATATATATACCGGTACTCTATTAGCCACAACACAACCAGGCTTATATTTAATATGCCACAAATTAATCCGCATAACAAACACCTCTCCCCTCCCGTCCATATAACCCACCAATACAACTCAAGCACCCGCACAACACACTCAATCCCACAGCCCAAAGTACCATTCACCTCCGTAAAGTTCATAAAGCACATATATTTCCCCAAAGTTACGTACGTGTCATGCACATAGCGGCACGCACGTACGAGCAAGCGATCATATGTTTGGAAGCCAAAGCTGTACTCACGGTAGCGCGTCGGCTATCCAACTCAAAGTCCTCCTGGTTGTGTTGCTGTAGCCAGCCGCTAATACACCGATCCCACCTACAGCTTTCTTCTTTGCTGTCTTCATTGTTCATTAAACAAATGGCAAAAGATTCACCAACACAGATGTCCAGAATACTGTGGAATTTTGCGATGAAAACAGACGACTTAATAGCTGGCCACAATGGTGTCCCAATATGTCCGCACAATCCGTGACGTCACACGCAAACGTCATCATACCGAGACGTTTTCAGCAGAATATTTCGCGGTAAATTTAAAATTGTACTTTACTAATCTAACCCGGCCGTATTGGCATGTGTTGCAATGTTAAGATTTCATCATTGATATATAAACTATCAGACTGCGTGGTCGGTGGTAGTGGGTTTCAGTAGGCCTTTAAGGGCAGGGTTTCTGTGTGTTGGATCTCATTAGGTACTGCAGATGTATCTATAATGTTATAGGTATTTTGATTCGTTTATGCATGCGTCCATTAGCGGAAGTGTGACACAACAATGTAGAAACAAGCAATAACAATGAAAAAGCAGCCAGTATTATCAATACTTTTGATATCAAGCAAGGGAGCGTATGACACGTGGTGGGTTTCAAATAGAACTGTCATTTGCTCATGTCTATTTATGACCATGGCCGCCACCCCCAACTATCGCATACATCTTCTGGCACACATGTTTCACAGATCTGCATATACCTTCAAACCATGGATCGTGTCAGATGTATATTGTTGGTGTGTTTGCAGGGTTGAGTGTTAGAAACAATCGGTGAGCGTGTTGCCTGTATAAACTGCCGTCGTCTGCCCAGGCTGTTCCCTGTGCCACTGAAGCAGCAGGATGCTGGCAGGCGCATGTGGCAGCGTGCAACAGCAGGCCTTTAGGTGCCAACAGCTGACTCAACCTCAGGGACACACACCAGAGAACAGACCGCATGTCATGAGCGACAGGCCGTTATGGACAGTGTGATGTCATTATGTATGCAGCGATAGTGGTTTAGCAAGGCTTTGATACTTTGTGTATATTGAGTACGTATCTTTTGTCAGACATATAACATTGAGTCATGTGCGTAGGTGTCACTCAGGGACTTCTGACGTTGATTGCTGTCAGCTGTTGATTTAAATCATTTTTCAACTCACAATGTTGTCTGCAGCATTTTTCCTGTTTTATCGCCCCCTCTTCTTTTTCTGTGTATCTCAAATCGTTGTCGTGGAAACTGAGGTTTCTTTATGTAGGCTCTCGGAAACCTGAACACCATTTAACACACTGTGAGGATGGAGAAAGTGTTGCATGGAAAACACTTGCACAATTCAGTGTTTGCAGGTTCAAAAAGTCTGGTTTTGAAGTTTTGATCTCTCTTAGAAGGGTTTGTATAGGTGCACAGGAATTCTTACATGTCATAAAGTCTCCCGTTATTGCGCCCCCTACCCATTTTGTGGAAATATTTACTTATTAATATTAGTTGTTTGCAGAGCAACATCTGATTATATAATGTAACAACATGAAAATGTCATCACGACTATCGTGACCAAAATGATCACGCTTAAAAGCCTACTGAAATGATTTTTTAAAATTTAAACGGGGATAGCAGATCCATTCTATGTGTCATACTTGATCATTTCGCGATATTACCATATTTTTGCTGAAAGGATTTAGTAGAGAACATCGACGATAAAGGTCGCAACTTTTGGTCGCTGATAAAAAAAGCCTTGCCTGTACCGGAAGTAGCATGACGTCACAGGTTGAAAGGCTCCTCACATTTCCCCATTGTTTACACCAGCAGCAAGAACGATTCGGACAGAGAAAGCGATGATTACCCCATTAATTTGAGCCAGGATGAAAGATTCGTGGATGAAGAATGTGAGAGTGAAGGACTAGAGTGCAGTGCAGGACGCATCTTTTTTTCGCTCTGACTGTAACTTAGGTACAAGCTGGCTCATGGATTCCACACTCTCTCCTTTTTCTATTGTGGGTCACGGATTTGTATTTTAAACCACCTTGGATACTATATCCTCTTGAAAATGAGAGTCGAGAACGCAAAATGGACATTCACAGTGACTTTTATCCCCACGACAATACATCGGCGAAGCACTTTAGCTACGGAGCTAACGTGATAGCATCGGGCTTAACTGCATATAGAAACAAAAGAAATAAACCCCTGACTGGAAGGATAG
The DNA here is from genome assembly GCF_033978785.1 of Entelurus aequoreus. Taxonomy (NCBI): domain Eukaryota; kingdom Metazoa; phylum Chordata; class Actinopteri; order Syngnathiformes; family Syngnathidae; genus Entelurus; species Entelurus aequoreus. Next base: position 32,578,121 of record NC_084739.1, read on the forward strand.
ACAGAAAATCAACAATACTATTAAACCATGTACATGTAACTACACGGTTAATGCTTTCCAGCCTGGCGAAGCTTAACAATGCTGTTGCTTTTTGATTGATTGATTGATTGAGACTTTTATTAGTAGGTTGCACAGTGAAGTACATATTCCGTACAATTGACCACTAAATGGTAACACCCGAATAAGTTTTTCAACTTGTTTAAGTCGGGGTCCACTTAAATTGATTCATGATACAGATATATACTATCATATATACTATCATCATAATACAGTCATCACACAAGATAATCACATTGAATTATTTACATTATTTACAATCAGGGGTGTGGAGGGAGGGGGTGGGGGGTGGGGGGGGATATGGACATCAAGTAGTGGACATAGAGAGAGAGAGAGAGAGAGAGAGAGAGAGAGAGAGAGAGAGATCAGAAGGCATAAGAAAAAGAATCTGCATTTGATTGTTTACATTTGATTATTAGCAATCCGGAGAGGGTGTTAGTTTAGGGTTGTAGCTGCCTGGAGGTGAACTTTTATTGCGGTTTTGAAGGAGGATAGTGATGCCCTTTCTTTTATACCTGTTGGGAGCGCATTCCACATTGATGTGGCATAGAAAGAGAATTAGTTAAGACCTTTGTTAGTTCGGAATCTGGGTTTAACGTGGTTAGTGGAGCACCCCCTGGTGTTGTGGTTATGGCGGTCATTTACGTTAAGGAAGTACTTTGACATGTACTTCGGTATCAGGGAGGTGTAGCGGATTTTATAGACTAGGCTCAGTGCAAGTTGTTTAACTCTGTCCTCCACCTTGAGCCAGCCCACTTTGGAGAAGTGGGTAGGAGTGAGGTGGGATCTGGGGTGGAGGTCTAGAAGTAACCTGACTAGCTTGTTCTGAGATGTTTGGAGTTTAGATTTGAGGGTTTTGGAGGTGCTAGGGTACCAGGAGGTGCATGCGTAATCGAAAAAGAGTTGAACGAGAGTTCCCGCCAGAATCCTCAAGGTGCTTTTGTTGACCAGAGAGGAAATTCTGTAGAGAAATCTCGTTCGTTGGTTAACCTTTTTGATTACCTTGGTTGCCATTTTATCACAGGAAAGGTTAGCCTCTAGAATGGAACCTAGGTAGGTGACCTCATCTTTCCTGGTGATGACACTGTCACCTACTTTTATGGTGAAGTGATTGACTCTCTTAAGTTTGATGCTAACGACGCCATTGAAGCTAACTTAGCAACCGGACCTCACAGAGCTATGCTAAAAACATTAGCTATCCACCTACGCCAGCCAGCCCTCATCTGCTCATCAACACCCGTGCTCACCTGCGTTCTAGCGATCGACGGAGCGACGAAGGACTTCACCCGATCATAGATGCGGTCGGCGGCTAGCGTCGAATAGCGCGCCTGCTATCCAAGTCACAGTCCTCCTGGTTGTGTTGCTGCAGCCAACCGCTAATACACCGATCCCACCTAAAGCTTTCTTCTTTGCAGTCTTCATTGTTCATTAAACAAATTGCAAAAGATTCACCAACACAGATGTCCAGAATACTGTGGAATTTTGCGATGAAAACCGAGCTTTTTGTGTTGGATACAATGTGTCCGAATACTTCCGTTTCAACGATTAACGTCACGCGCATACGTCATCATACATAGACGTTTTCAACCGGAAGTTTAGCTGGAAATTTAAAATTGCACTTTATGAGTTAACCCGGCCGTATTGGCATGTGTTGCAATGTTAAGATTTCATCTTTGATATATAAACTATCAGACTGCGTGGTCGATAGTAGTGGGTTTCAGTAGGCCTTTAAAGTATCATTATTATTGCAGTATTGTTGAATATGTTAAAAAAGTACTTATGCACACACTGGAATCTTTTTTTTTAAACTTAAATAATTTTAAGTTATTAAATAATAATTCTAGAAAACCCATTATTTTGCATGTTTTGTGTTTCTAAAGCTTAACTGCTAGTGTTGTTGTCTCACTATTTTATCTGTTTTAATGGCCATACTTTCATTGTTTTAAATATGATTTGCACTGTAGCACTTGAAGGTTTATTAAAATGAAAAATGCATAGCAAATTCAATCTATTATTATTATTTATTATTACTGACAGGCTTTTGGCGTCCTACTCTATTCAGCGGTCCTTGAATGCACCTCGAAACCGGTCTCGTTTCGTCTAAGAATAGAACGATTACTCTGTTGTAAGAGAGCACAGCCTGTAGGTTCAAGGTGAACAATTGAATATCTTAGTTGCTCAGACAGTAATGTGTTTATATAAGTTTAGATTGATGGATGTTGTTTCTTAATGGGAAAATACATTAATAATAAAGTGGCGACTTGTCCAGGGTGTACCCTGCCTTCCGCCTGAATGCAGCTGAGATAGGCTCCAGCACCCCCCGCGACCCCGATAGGGACAAGCGGTAGAAAATGGATGGATGAATGTCTCTTGTTTTCATGTTAGCATTCAAGCTGACGAGCTGGCGGCAGTCAGTCTTCAAGTTTAGCATGGTGCAGTTAACAGTCATGGTTGTTCAATATTTTTTATTTAAAACGGTTATACTAACCGTTGGGAGTGTTCACCGCGGTTACCGTTATTACCGTTTATCGTTAAAACCCTGATGTCAAACTATATTTTTTTAAACTTAACTATAAGGTGAGTATTAGAGATGTCCGATAATATCGGCCTGCTGATATTATCGGCCCATATATGCGTTAAAATGTAATATCGGAAATTATCGGTATCGTTTTTTTTATTATCGGTATCGTTTTTTGTTTTTTTTTGTTTTTTTTTAATTAAATCAACATAAAAAACACAAGATACACTTACAATTAGTGCACCAACCCAAAAAACCTCCCTCCCCCATTTACACTCATTCACACAAAAGGGTTGTTTCTTTCTGTTATTAATATTCTGGTTCCTACATTATATATCAATATATATCAATACAGTCTGCAAGGGATACAGTCCGTAAGCACACATGATTGTGCGTGCTGCTGGTCCACTAATAGTACTAACCTTTAACAGTTAATTTGACTAATTTTCATTCATTACTAGTTTCTATGTAACTGTTTTTATATTGTTGTACTTTCTTTTTTATTCAAGAAAATGTTTTTAATTTATTTATCTTATTTTACTAATTTTTTTAAAAAGTACCTTATCTTCACCATACCTGGTTGTCCAAATTAGGCATAATAATGTGTTAATTCCACGACTGCATATATCGGTTGATATCGGTATCGGTTGATATCGGTAATTAAAGAGTTGGACAATATCGGAATATCGGATATCGGCAAAAAGCCATTATCGGACATCCCTAGTGAGTTTAATTACAATAGACCTTCTACTATAATTGTGACCCATGCAAACAATTAGAATCATTAAGTAGAGCAAAAATATGTTGACATTTATTGATACATCAACATTGCAATTATTTCATTGATAGACAACATGCAACCCAAACATTCAGAATATCATTTCATAAAATAAAAAAACAATCTATCCAACACATCATAAAAAGGAGGGCAATAGAACTAAGTAAATAACATTCTGCATTGTTTGCAACAACACCGAAACGTTGGAGTCACATTTCTCGTTGGTTGAAAAAAAATAAATTAAAAAAATACAATTATTTTTTTCCCTGACCGTAATAAAATAGTGCCACAAGTGCCTACCCTTTAGAAATGTAACATTCAACTGTAGAACATAAATAAATAGAGGTCCAAATAATAAAGTGCATTTTTTCCCACTAAGAAGTCATAAAATGTGTTCAACAGTTAGTTACCTGTGCCTCCAGATGAACCATGAAGTTAAACGTATACAAACTACTCATTTTGTCATCAAGTTTTTTTGCCCTGAGGTATTTTCTTTCAAACTGTTGCCTCTTATCAAACACATCAGTCCTGTGGCTTTAGGCTTGCTGCAGTGTCCACTATTAATGCTAGGTCTTGGCTTAGTAACACAGGCAGCTTCGTACCACTTCTATAAATCGTCACGTCACGTTAGTGAATTTTAAGGTGACTTATCAGATTTTAGTTTAATTTCTGCAGAACACATTTTTACAAACTGCGAGTGAAATGTCTACTGACATGCTATCGAAAGGCCGCAGCGGTGACTGCTGCGCCATGATGCGTTTCTCTCTACAAAACAGGCCGTGCATGCATGACATCACAAATATGCGACCATTTTCTAAGGGAGAGGAAGGGTTGGGGAGCCAGGCAGCAGCAAAGCCAAAATAGAGAAACCAACTACAAACAAAGATGATAAGCCTTTATTAGTATCGGCTGATTTTATCGGATAATTGCCATTATCGGTCATAATTATCGGCGCCGATAATATCATGAATCCCTAGTAAAGAAAAAACTTGTTGCAGATAATCTCTATCCTAATTCTAAGCAAGAAAGTCACAAATGTCTACCTGGTACATGTTAAACACAGGAAGTGAACTCACTATCAGTAATCCGTGAGACATGGAGAAGGGTTGGGATTGAATAAACTCTGCATCTTCCTTCTCCTTTTCAGACATGTTGGGTTGTGCAAGTGTAAACGTATAACTTTGTTAAGCATGTTCCAAGTTAACTCAATAATTAGCATTACCTTTACACATGTCTAGCCTTGTCAAGTAACAGTTGCATGTTTTAACATATAGAACAATTAAAAGTTGAATATTATTAATGCAATTTTGCATAACATTTTGCAAGACCACAGTATAACTTGTCAGAGCACGTTTATTTCAAAATGGAGCAGTCTCAACAAGGTGTGTTAAGAGAAGTACGTTCAAAGGCAAATTAAGACAAAACAGTTGGCAGGGAATGATTAAAAAAGCTGCCGGGCATAGCCACTTTATTAATGTAGAGTTTTAGTTGTGTTTACATTGCAGTAGTTAACTTTTTTTACACTTACTCACAAGTGAGTGTGTTAAGAAATTAAGGATGATAACAGTTTGACCCCTGGAACTGGGAAATTGGAGCGCCACAGGTGTCCCCCAACAGATAGTGTTGGACCTGAGATGTTCTATGTATGTAATTAATCTCATTAATATCTCCTCAGTTGGTCCAGTGACCGCTTAATGAGGCAGATTGTCATGACGTGGCAGCTCTGCTGCTGCCTGTCTGCTTTTTGTTGCAGTGCTTGGTTTTCAGGCCACGTGGCATAGCCCCCTTCGCGCATACCTGATACCCATTTCCTCGAGACTACTTAAGCTCACCAGTCCATTCACTCGGTGCCAGTAGATTTCTGATGGCTCACTTGCCCCATTGTGTTCATCTCCTCTGCTGTGGCTCCGCTCGCGCTCCTCGTTCCTGTGGCTCTGCTCCTGCGCTGCCGTGTAGTGTTTACTTATTCCTCTCTACACCTTTTTGTGTGCGATTTCCATTTTTCTCCACACGTTTTGTGTGCATCCTTTAGTTTTTAATATTTTTATTATATCAATTATATTAACTTAATAAGATGTAGATGGTATGCTCCTAACTGGGCACTTCTGCACACATTCAGAAGTAGAGCAAACATGGATTTTTACTATGCTTGATGATAAATTAATTAACATTGTATGACTAGAAACTCTTCCTGTAGTTATGAATATTTAGAATGGAACATATTGAATAAAGGCATTGTGCTATCTCTCGCTGCCACCAAAGCATCCTTAAAACGACAAATTAGTCATTTTCTGTCCTGCTGCTGTTTGACAGCACTCTGTCAACGCTGCATAGCTAATTAAAGCTGCTATCTTTAACCAAGGCTTGTTCTGGACTGCAGGAGAGATTACAGTACTTGTACTCCATTGGATCTTTGCATGAGCCCACACGGTGATCATTGAGCCAGCAGCATCGGTGTCATCATTATTACTATGTAAAAAGCGCCTGCTTGATTGCATGGTGGTGTAACTGCACAATAAAAGCATTTAGGTCCTGTCGGCTAACTGCTGCTCAGGCGCATGCACAATAATGATGATGATGATGAAGGCTCAGTGGCTTGGCAGCGTCACACACATCCTCCACATAAGTGATGACTCATTTAGATATAAAGGCGGCTTCACAAGTTCATTCTGAGTACAGCCTCGCCATGTTTCATCTAGTGTTCGTGTTGTGCTGCATGTTGGGGAGGGTTGAGTGTCTGCATGCTGTATTATTATTGCAACCATGCAGACTGTGCTGGTGGCCTCGTGGTTTCCAGCCAATCATGTCCTCCCCCCTGGCTGGCCCACTGCCACTCCCCCTTCCTGTGCAGGCTGCTGCCCTCCTGCAATCAGTCGCTCAACGGTATCACACACTATTCTGGAAGCCTTATCTTGTGTTATTTTAGCTCCATTTGCACCATACGTCATACTTGACTACACTTCTATTTTTAGGTTTTTTGACTTGGTTGTTGGTTTACAGATGTTCACTTTTTGGGTCCTTCTCATTTGTAAATAATCTAATATGGGAGGTTTCTGAATGAAGTGTTTATATGTACCTTCCTGTCCTCACCAGGCCTACGAGCTCTCCACTCTGACGGGAACCCAAGTCCTGCTGCTAGTGGCCAGCGAAACGGGTCACGTGTACACTTTTGCCACTCGTAAACTGCAACCCATGATCACCAGTGAAACGGGCAAAGCTCTGATCCAGACATGCCTCAACTCGCCTGACTCGCCGCCACGCTCCGACCCCTCCACTGATCAGCGCATGAGTGCCACAGGTTTTGAGGAGACGGACCTCACCTACCAGGTGTCTGAGTCGGAGAGCATGGGCGACACTAAGGTGAGTCATTAAAGCTCTGTTTCCACCACGCAGTAGAGTTTGCTTCACTTTGATATGGAATTGTTACGGGTGTTGGGTACCAAACTAACTTATCCATACCTAAAAGGTGGTGCTAGACACACTGCATCTAAGGTATTTTCCACATGAGAATAATACAAATACAATTTTTTTCCAGGGTCATCAAACCTTTTATTGGCTTTAAAAAACTAATAACTTAAAGGGGAACTGCACTTTTTTGGAATTTTGCTTATCATTCACAATCATTATGAGAGACAACAACACACGTCTTTTTATTTTTTAGGATTCTCAAGACAAAAAAAATGCTTGAAAGATGCGGCTAATGGGAGTCGCTATTGTAGCCTTCAAAGCCCTCTAAAACAACTTAAAAATCCTCCATGAATGTTTTACATATACACTGTGTGTGCGTGTGTGTGTGTGTGTATACATACATACATATGTATATATATAACTTAGTATAAAACACATTCATAACAATATTTACCGTATTTTGGTCATTTTAAACGTTACCGAAACTTATTTCCTCAATGCATTTGTTTCAGTACCCGTAGCAACACATTTCCGACTTCCGGCAACAAACGCGTGTGTTTTAATCATGGCAGACTTTGTAACAGACAGCGAAGAAGGCAAGTTTTGGACTAATAAGGATTCACAGCCTTATCGTTTTGAACCTGAATACTCGGGGGATGAAATTCTGGTTATAGAAGCTTAGCCAGCCCGAAGAGAGAGTGAAATGTTGGAGCAGACGAAAGCCAAGAGAGTCAGGACCGGCGTGAATTGTTGTTGTAAATGTGTAGCTCGGAGCTACGCTATGCCGACAGAAATGGAGTGCATACCCAAGAAGAGCTGGGCCAACTTGACCAACGGACAAATGTCCAACGAGTAAGTCACTGTAATATTGATTGTGACGCATGCAGCACATCATACTTGTTATTACTACAGTACATACACTGTTGAGCTAGCTGTGTACACACAAAACATTAAATGTGGGCTAATACTTTACAGATACTGTAATATGATTGTTCATGTTTTTCAGTCAGTACAGATTGGTGTCTTATCACATTGTGTTGTGCATTACAAATTCAGCTGCTGAAGCAGAAGCTAGGTTACGGCTAATGCCGTAGTATGCTGTCGCGAGGCGATGTGTTGCTACTAGGGCTGCAACGATAAGTCGATTTTGTCGCCAATAAAATTTGTCCCCGACAATTATATTTGTCGACAATGGTCGTGACGTCTTCAAGCGGGTTTTTCAAGCGGGTCACTCGCAAAAGCATCGTCAGTGATAACATGAAAAGTGTGAGGATTGTTCCTCTTATTCTTGTTAAAAACATGAATACCTTGATTATTTTGCAAAGGGGACCTTGTTTTTATGGCAGTACATATGTGATACGCGAACATTTAAAGCGGAGACATGATGTCGGACATTTGGAGGGAGAATGCGCACACAGCCTTGGTAAGACTGCTGTTAGCTTCAACTTTGCTAGCTTGCTAACAAGAGTAAGACAAAATTGTGTAAAAAATAACTAACTATCATTTCAGCCAAAGTCAGCCAGCTAAACGTTGTCTACATCAATTCAAGTATGTTTTAAAGCAACGGCAATTTGCAATGCCGTAAAAAAAAAAAAAGGCACTTTAACAACGCCACACATTGACACGCACACACACAGGCACCAATGAGGTGGTATCATAAGATTATACATACAATCTATTAAATAGCCAACATTTGAAGAATAATTAAATATATAATTCGACACATTGAGTCTATTAAAGTGCTAAAACTGCCAAAAGTTAACCAATAGTCAATAGTGTGCAGCTCACAAAATGCTTTTTGAGCAAGTTAGACTTTGTGTTTTATTTTTATTGTTCCTATTTTTTAATACATAAACAAAGTAATTTTTTTTTAGCTCTTTACCTTTCCTTTCTTTTTAAGTGGACAACATTTTATTCATTTTAATTTTGTAACAGCTGAAAGAACAGCACAGCTGTGTATAAATACATATTTATGAATGAATTAGTCATCTTTGTTGTTGGTAAGCACATGCCTAAAATTAGTTAAGCTGTATTTAGAAGTCGATGGAAAAACGCTTTATTATCCGATTAGTCAACTAATCGTTAAGATAATCCTTGACTAATCGACCATCAAAATAGTCGTTAGTTGCACCCCTTGTGGCTACGCTAGAAAAACAGTACCTCAGTATTCACTCTTACAATAGCAATGTCACTACAGCTTGGTTATTTATTTTACAGGTTAGGGAACATATGAGTAATTGTTTGTGTTTTGGATGCATTTTTAGAGGGATTTAGGGGCACAATGAATTGCTCCCATTAGCTGCATTGCTTGCCACCTATCACAAGCCGATTATTACAAAATAGAATGCAAAAAAACTAAAAACATGTGTTCTTGTTTCTCATAAGGAATGTGAACGATAGTCAAAATTCCCCCAAAACGTGCAGTTCCCCTTTAACCAGGCCATAATTATTATGATTCCAATCTATATTTAATTTTAATAAATGTATTTGTGGTCTGCAGAACCTGTAATAGTGGTTTGTTTTTGCATAATTTTAGCTTTACAGACCTATCTCCCTGCTGATTTGACTGTCTTTTGAAAACAAGTAATTTTGTGGACTGCATTTTTAGATGCAAATTAATGGTGTGTTCAGCAAGTTTTGGAAAGTCGGAATTTCCAAGTTCTTAGTTGAATTTTCAACTTGAACGCCCCCCAAGGTCAGATTTCCCACTCAGAAAGTCGGAGAGTCCTCACCAGTGTGGTCACAGTTACTTCGAAAAAGTAATTTCAAAGCTGATTACTGTATTTTAAAATCAGCTAAGTTAGATTACAAGTTAAATTATTAGTTAAATTTTTTTGCCAGCTCGGCGTGTACAACAAACTTTAATGCTCTTATTTTTAGCGGACAAAAAGTAAAAATAAAGTCTGTATGTACTACATCAAGGGCACGATGGGATTTTTGAACTGTAGCAGAAGTAAGTAATAGAAATAATACAGAAGTTGGGATGTAATGATAAAAGGTAATAATAATAACCGTGGTAAAACTCCAGATGGTTAGTATTACTGTTTTTAAATAAACAATTTTGAAAAAACAAGTTTGATAACTGCACTTTGATAAACTCACGGAGTCACGGATTAACTGGTGCCAGCTCGCTAGCTTAAATGCTAACATGAAAACAAGAGACATTAACTTAAGCGAGTAACCCGCTTTTGGGATTTAAACCGAGGATGTCGTTGTGGCTTGTGCAGCCCTTTGAGACACTTGTGATTAAGGGCTGTATAAATAAACTTTGATTATAATGTCTTTTCCCATTAAGAAACGACATACCCTAATCTAAACCTATAGAAACACATTGCTGTCTAAAAGTCTTCAGATCAACTTGGAACAATGAAATACAACTTCAAAAAGGCTCTCTCTGTGGTATTATAATACCAGTGGTAAATATTTTAATTATTTTAGGATTGTTTTATTCTTTAAAGAAAAAATATTAATTTGTGCAATTGCAGTGTCTTGATTTTAGTGAGGTTAGTACACAGTCACAGCCATAAAAGCAATGGTAACAATAATTAACATAATAATTTCTCTCTGTGCTTCGGTTTTGGGCCTCATTTTTTATTTTGGCCAAGATTTTTCTTTTAGGTGCATCCTTAATGTCTGTTTCCCCATTGGGAACGACTACATACATCCATGCAAGAGTAAAGTATGATGCGTAACCTGTGTATCTCTGTCAATAAACTGTAAACTACATAGCTTAAAAGTGTCAATCTACTGTTGTTTGGTTTACCACTTCATAGTCTCCACCATTTTCATAAATAGTAGGGACTGACCCTGCCATTAAATCTATTTTTGGGAAAATCCTTCTGTATATTGTCAGAAGGTGTCTTAAAGTGGTTTGCATACATGGAGACTTCCTCACAGTTGTAGGTACATAGCCATGAAACACGAAAAAAACCCAGGCACTTCTTACTACCTCAGATAAATGGTGACGGGTGGTGTAGTAAACTGTGCTGGTTAATAAAACAAATAAGAGAGCCTTTTAGAGCATTTGGTGGACATATTTACTACAAACACCATTATGGAGTAAAAATGGCTGACTTGTGCAAGTCATAAAACAGGGCAAATCTCAAATGACTTATTTGGAACAACCCAAAATTGTTTTTTAACTATCTCTGCAACCCCTCCATGGTTTGAAATCAAATTGTACGTGCCAACAAGCAAGAACAGTGGGTTTTGCATATTATGACCCCTTTTTAAAAGTTTAAAATAAGAGTCTGGACTTTAATATGTTGTATTTAATGGAAACAACCATGTGTTCAGAAATAACAATAATAGCACCAAAGCACATTTACCAATGCATTTACGTGCATCTTGTCTTTATTAAACAATTTAAACAGACTTTTTATTTATTTATTTCCGTCTCTACATAGTAGGTCGTTACATTTTTCTGCACTCTGCATCATTCTTTGTTGTACTTGTTTTTTTCTGTGTGATTTAAGTCATTTTATCAAGTAAAATTTATGACTTTGGGCATTATTTTTGCTGATCAGACGAAAAACTGCAGAAAAAAGTCCCAAGGTTTTGTGTATATCGATCAACTGTGAACCACAGCGCACGTCACTGATATGTTAATGGAGAGGAACGATCACATTACAGAAATTCTATGAATCCTGCACACGTGTGTTAGTTGAAAAATAACTTTGTTCTTTAAGTACCTCTGTTCATTGATTTAGTCGTCGACCTAAATCTGTTTGAATCGAAAAATATGGGCCTATTTAGTTTTTCCTAATTATCTGTGATTAATTATTTACAAACCTTCTTATTAATTGATTTTAAATATCATGAAAAAGTACTCTCCTAACACACTGGCAAACATGCAGAGAGGTAAATTACTGTTCGTGTTTCACATTGTTTCACAAACCATCTCTTTTTGTTACTTGCAAACATAATGTTCTTTGTTTTTTTATGTCGAATCCACTATATTGGAGACTTTTTTTCATGTTCAATTTCTAATTCTATGGTCATTCTCATAATTGTCCATATTGCCATCATTCATTCATGCCGGTATGCAGAGTGTGACTTTAGAAGTATTTCTCTTAAAGTAAAATGATGGTCCAAATTGTATTAACAGTTGAGGTTCCAATGTAGGGTTGGACTAAAGACAATTATCCGTTCCCTACAATAATACTAGTGTATTGGATGAACACAGAATGTGTCTTTAATTTCCAAACATAACGTGACGTTGTGTTATAAACAGCCACATATGAAGAAGAAAAAAAAGACTAAATGCTGGATTTCCCTACATTGCTGTTTATGTTTACTGTGTTACAGTGTGTTCCTCATAAGCCAAGCCATGATTCACGATTCCACACTGTAGTCAACTGTACTTTACTTAACTTAACATATCTTTATTAACCCAATCCCCATAACTCACATTAACCAGGTGTTCGCATTAATGCAGCATCGTGTTCTGTGTGGAGAACTAAAAAACTCTCTACAAAAGGCTTTGACAAGCCCATTAATAAAGCCCACAAGCTGCATCGGAAAATGATCGCTGTCCTTCTATAAACACACTCTTTGCCGGTTGTGTGTGTGAGGCCTCAGTATCTCCCATACGCTTTGACTGTAAGCACCAAATAATTTCTCTTTAATTAAATCATAATTCTCAGTGCAAAGTCAAAGCGCCCTCGACCGTGGATATGGCCGATAAGATGCAGTGTTATCCCGAAAAGTAGCTTGTCCGCTGCTGTGAACCCTGCTGACCTCTCCTCCAGGAAAGCCTCGTAACACTCCTGAAGATAAATCACAGCAGATCTGGTTTGTGTTAGGGTGAGAAACACGTAGCCTTTTATATGAAGAGCCCCCATGTTTATCTTCTTTGACTGTGGATGGGAGGCAGAGCTGCTAAAATCCAAGTTAGACACCTCAATTGTTATCGTCCTCGCTGAAATAGTTTATAATCCGGATTGAAGATCATTGTTTTTCTATCGCTACAGTTTTTTACTGACGTCTTCAATAGGCCCTCAAAGTTCAGTTATTAGTTTGCTGTTGCACTCTTCTGACTCATAAACACTCGCATTACTCTGAAACAAAGCCACGTGATAATATCTCAAAGGACTGTGGGGAACCGTAAGTAGCATCTTAACCACTACGTCTCATGCCATTTTTTTTTGCCACGAAAGCTCCCAAATTGCCTTCGCGAACTAAGATTAGGACTAAAATGAAGTGTATCCCATCGAACAATTCAACAAAGCAGAAGAACACAACACACAGTAACAATAGATGACACCCAGCATTTTATGTTCTGCTTGTTAAATGAGACATTTTCTTTCCTTTTCTTCTGCACGGGGCGTACTGAGCTCAACATGACTATTCGCCCTTTTCACTCAGCAAAAAAGCAGGTAAAAATTGTAGTAACTTGTCAGTCGGGATTCCAAATTCCAGCAGGTCAGTTCTCAAACCGCCGTGGACCGTGTCCCAACAATGGCAGAACGCCTTTCGCAACACGTTTTGAACTCGACGCCAGTGCAGATTGACGTGGTAGTACTACCGATCCCCCCGAAAGGTGGCGGATTCCTCCACCCTCTACTCCGCATCAACCGCAGTGCCACCATGTGAGACCATTATGTGTTTTGTGTTTTGAATTACCCAACCGCCATTTAAACTGATAATGTGTGACCACCTCTTTGGGGCTGGGCGATAATGGAAAATATCAAAATCACGATTAATTGAAGTTCCTACCTCGATTTCGGTTAATGCATAATTGTCCCATTTACACTTACTACTGTACTTTTGGGTGGACGTTGTCCTTATTGTAGCCAAAGTGTGTCCAAACAAATTAGACGGAATTCAAAACAGTATAATATTGAACTATTTGAATAGTGAACTCTGTGTTTTAGTTTTCCTCCATGACACTTCTGTGTAGCATACTGTATGGGAAGTGTCACAAGGCTACTTCTTCTTCCGTTCCTGGTTTTCTGGCAGCTGTCAAGCTTTGCGACACTTGGTTGCCTGTTGTGTGGCTACACAACCAGTATGGTATTTTAAGGGCATGGTGTATTTGTAGAGAGAGAATCTACAAGGAGGAAAAACTGAACTAACACTGTAGCTTTACGTTAGTTAGAAAAAGTCTGTTTTGATTATATTTCGATTAAAGTTTGCAACCTTTACGTAGATGCCTTGAGGGCACCGACTTTCCAGAGTGTTGTAAAGTTCATACCCCCGCATCCAATGTTATTATTAAATATTTTTTTGAACATAGTTTTAAGTAAGATAGTGATTATTACATGAACAAACATCACTGCAGAACCTAAAATAATACACCTAGTAAACACAAACCACAGCAAATTTCACACAATCTGAAAAGTATTTCACTTGAGAATTATGCACATGAGGTGGGAGGTGGATGTCACACAGTTGTAAAATATAAAAATGAATGGAGTCCACATCTGGAGTTGGTTTTTGAGGGCAGTATTTAATGACATTGTTTTACATATAAGACTCAAGTGTCCCTTGGATGAGTCTTTGGACCTTGACATGTGTGTTCTTACTGCATCCTCATTGCTGGCTTTTGGCATTAGAGAAATGTTGGCAGGCAGAAGAGCGACTTCCACACAAGAGACGTGGTCTTTGTTGGACTGTGTTATCTAAACGTTTGAGTTTTACCTGTTCCATCAGTTCAGCTTGGAATCTTTCAGTCATCTTCTGATGAACTTGCGTGGTGATCCATTCAGCCGTCTACTTCTTATTGACCTGGCTGTGTCTTGGGAGACCTGAAACCATACACAGGCATAACTGAGAGATAGCAAAATATTCTTTTACTTCATGTTCATCATCTGTAGGCTATATCATTTATGAACTATTGCACATTTTATCAATTTACAAATGATAACTGACAAATTGTCTAAAAGAATGAAAAGGATATACTGCAGGTGAAATCTCAATCCATCAACCGTTCATTCAAAAATGAAAAAATATGGGTTGATAGATGAACTTACCAACAGGAGGTAATATATTATCAATAATGCGTAATGACTTTTGTAATCAGCTAGTTTTTTCTTATTTTTGGTAATTACTTGCATTTTAAGACAGTTCACACTTTTCTCTTGTGGTTTGACCATGGTCTGTCTTTTGGGCAGTTTTTCAGAAGGGTGAAATAAAGAGCTCAAGTTGTCCAAGTAAAACAAATGGAACATAACTAACTGACAGTGACTTTTTGGAAGCACAGTGAACACACAACTTAATGTGTGTTTATAACTTGTTTAAATATGTAATTTTTTCTTTGTTAGAAAAAATATCTACTAATAAAATGATACACAAGAAACAGACCGTATTAAAAAAAAATGAACCAACCTGTATACTGCATATACATTTTATAGACATCTCCCTTGCACATACTCGTGTTATTGCTGTTAAATTGAACATTACAGTAACTACTGGTCAAACTCATTATCTACTCACCAGTCTGCTTTAACAGTGTCATGGATTCAGAAGGTATCCATCGCCACATCACAAAAGGCTTGATAGGCTGGCGAGTCAGCTGACAGTCACCTCTTCTTCCTTTGCTCGTCCACTGACAGATCCCCACTGTAGCTATTGTAGGCGGCCATTTTCCACTCAGGGATTAAATAGGATATGGTACAAGATTGACTTCAACCGTCGCTGCAACTCCTGATAATTCTACAATGAAAATTCATTTTAACATTTCTATAATATTTAATATGACTTGCATATTTGGAAAGTAGTAACATTACTCCATGCCACAAATAGATGACAATAAGATGTTGTTCGAAAATCAGACTGTTATGCGATCACCACGATTGCCTATGACGATTTGAAGCACTCTTGCATGTTATCATACATCAATTACGTTCTGTTGCGATTAGAAATGATTTTGGGTACCGACTGGAGACCTGATATATTGGAGTATTGACAAGATCAGATTTTGCGCCCTAATGTATGCTACGTCACTGGCGTAAAGAGCAAGAAGAGGGGTTGCTAGTAGACATGCCAGAAAGAAGGGCCAGAAGAGCAGTAGTGAGGCAATTGGAAGTAGGAATACACAATTTTAATAAAAAATGTGCGATAACTATTTGATTTGTGATTTTTATTAATTTAAATGCATATAATTGCTAAAAAGATGAGTAACAGAAGTCATGTTACTTTTAGACTGTCAATCAACATATTCTTGTCTCAAGTTGCCACAAATTAGAACAATATTTAATAATCCTGTTAAAAAGTATTTTGGTTTACATAAGACACCAATGTTTGCTTACCCTTACACCGTCTTTGACCGCTGGTTGTAGCCTCCTTGTCGCCCACTCGTTTTGAACCAAGTTGACAGGCTTCATACTGCCTTTACTGGAGAAGCTACTTTACACTGTCACTATTAAAACTTTTTTCAGATACTGAACAGTAATACAACACAAGTGGTGTTTGTTATTGGCATACTGACTGCGTTGGCTGCAGCTCACACAGTGCTATTTCCAGCAGGCCAAGGATGTGCAAGGCTCGACAATTCTGATTGAATTTGAAGAGTGAAAATTCAAAACCTCACTCTTTTCCGATTGATAATTGAAGTAATTCAAACCTCAATGCCGATTAATTGTGCAGCCCTAGTTGGCAGTTCATCTAAGCGTGTTTAATTGGGTAGTGCAATGGAGTTGTTTTTTTTTTATCCTGATGAACTCGATAAGACACCATGCTTTGTTGCGTTCTGATGCGATGAGATTCGATCAGCACAACAGAATTTCTCATATTTAACATGGCAATTTTTTCAACAGTTCAAAGTATTTATGCAATTGTCACAACGACCACGCCTTATTTCACCCATTTTCATCCAAGGACCAAGGTCCATGATTTGTTGCCACAACCAATTTCTTCTTTATCCTTGAAGTAAAAAGGACGGGAACAATTTTTAATAGATCATGATACTGTTCCAAGGGGGGGAAAATAAACAAATT
The DNA here is from genome assembly GCF_033978785.1 of Entelurus aequoreus. Taxonomy (NCBI): domain Eukaryota; kingdom Metazoa; phylum Chordata; class Actinopteri; order Syngnathiformes; family Syngnathidae; genus Entelurus; species Entelurus aequoreus. The sequence continues at coordinate 32,594,820 of NC_084739.1, forward strand.
GAAAGTACAAAGTGAAATAAAAGTGACAGACTGAAATTGATGCCTTGCTTGTGGCCCCTGTACACTCCTGGTGTAGTCAGCTGTAGTCACCCTCCACTATATCTTGTGGGATCTCACCGGCATCAGCCTGATTGGAAAACAAAAGAGCAATGGCTTACACATACAGCATATATGAGGGCAATGTAAAATAACGATTCAATAACCTAAGCACTCAATGGAATATAAAAAATAATTAGAGCTTATTCCCAAACAGTAAAATAAAGAACAGATTAAGACACCAGGTAAACATAAATTGTACGTTATGACAATATAGCTATAGTCCATGTTTTATAGTATAGCAAATTATATAGCATAGAGGCATATCTACGTTGATAGTAAGTTACAGCAAACATTGAAAGACTGGAAGAAATATGTCCTGAGAGGCAAGCGTGAACTACTAAAAAAAAAAAAAAACTACAGTCAGGGCAAGCACAGGAAACAAAAAACGATATAAAGCTAAATCTGCCTCCAACAAGGGGAACAGGTGAGACTCCTTCTCCTCCCAAGAAAAAATAACTTGGCTGTTTGCTAAAAATTCAGTCAGTGTAAACTATTGTCTTAGCATTAGCAGCTAGCACTAGCGCCATGCATTTGTTTGATAACAACACCAACAAACAACAAGTCCGCTCTCTTTTTTTAGCACATCATTTGTACTCCCCGCGATGTTGTTGTCCAAGTTGGCAGCCAGTACGATATCCACTGCTTCGGTCGGTCCAGAGTTGTAGTTACTAACAAGTGGAATTTCAGAGTTGACCTACTTTTTGGCTTATGTCCTTCTACTATACAAGTGTGAGGCATAGTTTTTAATCAATCGATACCTATTACATACTCAAAAGTGATTGAGCAGGTGAGGCAGGAACTCCAGTAGCTATGGCATATGCACAGCAGCTATCTTAGCATGGCATTAGCAGGGTGAATGTCTCTGTTAGCAAGACAATGTGTTACTACGCTAAAAAAATAGTTCCTTTTGTTTTAGCTCTTATAACAATAATGTAGCGACAGCTAGGTTTATATGCTGTTAATAGCATCTAAATGGAGCTTTTTTGTTGAAATATGGATGTTTTTTTAAGAGGGCTTTATAGGCATAATGGATTACTCCCATTAGCTGCAATGTTAGCCGCATCTTACGAGCATTTTTTCAATGATTAGAATGCATAAAAAAGGAAAAACATGTGTTCTTGTTTTACATAATGATTGTGAATGACAAACAAAATTCCCCCCCAAAAAGTGCATTCCCCTTTTAAAAAAATGTAACTTTTGAGCAAGTTGCAAACAGCCCTATTAATCATGCAGCCCTAGCTATTATACTCCACAGTCTACACATGGCTGCATTGTTCCGTTTTGTTGCTGCCTTCAGTAGCCTCCTCTTGAATAAACTCTGTTTACTAAACGTGGCCAAAAGCAGGACACCATCATTCTACTCCATTGTGTTTGTTAGCAAGTATTTTCCAACTGAAGCGTTCAGTGCCTCATGGAAAATTGACCACCCCCAAACCGAGCTGCGCCTAGCAAAGGGATATTGTTTGGGAAAAGGTGCATTTTCTGTTCTTCCCATTCCACTGACCCTAACCAACCAATCAATGGATAGCAGTGATTTCCCAACATTGTTTAATAACTGTCATTTTGAGAAGCACAGATAGGTTATGTTGGTACCCTTCATGACTTTTGACAACACAGCTGTTTATCTCCAGGTGGATTAAACTATTTCCAAACAATGTTTATACCGTACCAAATGCAATCAAACTATACTGCCTGGTGTAAACGGGCTCTAAGACTCTGAATGGATCAGTGTGGTGTATTAGAATAGAGTTGTGTATTTGTTGCAGCATCTAAAACCTTCTCACTCATTTTGTTGTTTGTCTGCTTTGGTTTGGACCAATACTAATGCCTGCACAAGCATGCAGTGCCTTTACCCATACATCCATGCACCTATACTACCAACCATGTTCACATTTACAGGGAGACTGGGTGCTAGCCCAGATGATTTCCTAATATATGTAATTAATCAATGTGAGGAAAAGACGACTCCAAAATTTGTGTGTTTATTTTGGATCATCCCAGCTGTTTTTTTCCACAGCCATTTTCTCCAGGGAGACTACATTTATGGCATCCAAGGACAAAGTGCACGAACGCTGGCCCTTGAAAATTGACCAATCGCAAAAGGTTTTTTTCCAGGGATGGAGATGGTAGCCAAAACGACTCGATACATCACAAGCGAGTGCTTGTTGTGTAGATAAAAACAAAGTGTGACGAATCCTAGAAACTTGTTTTGCGTCATCCAATTTCTGTCCTTACTTTTATAGTGTTGTTTGTTGTGATGTGACACAATGAGCAGACGTGCTGTACTGTCCGTACAGTCCAAAACTCTCCGCAGTTTGGGCAGCTTGAAGTTCTTCTAACGGACGATACTTTCGTGCTATTTTTCTAAGGCCTTCACTAATGCGTACGTACTTTGTCAAGGATGGGAGACCAAGCTTTGCATGTTAAGCTTGTGGAGCTCATTGATAAAATTTAGATTGTGCCTGTTTCCATATATGGTATGGTTTCCCTGCTTGCTGTCTTGGCTTGAGGCCCCTCACATTCCTTATAAGCTGCAGCTGTCTTTAGAGCCCTGTGATTCCCCACCTCCCACCGACCCCACCACTCATTTAGTGATACGGAGGGGAGCTATGGATGTTGATACGAGCAGATGCCACGGGAACATTTGAGTGACGCTTGTCCAGTTTTATGTGGTTTCTATTTAGGAGTCAAGCAATGACCTCTGCCCCCGCCGCTGTCACGACTTTGGGGGACTTGTGTGACTTGTGTACAACACTCGCTGATGAAGCTCTACTAACTCCATCATCCTTGTCCTGATAAGTCCGGTTCAAGTCACACAAACTATTTTCATATCATGGTCTCAGAGTATTGATCGAGTGCACCATATCAGCATGCACAATTGTTGTTTTCCTGTTGCTGTTAACATTATTTACCTTTTTTATTTGTTTACACTTTTGTGTCAATTAAGAACTTTCAAAAGCGGGATTGCATCATTTATCATTAAAGTTTCCTGGTTAACTAAATGTTACAATTGTATATAAGTGCACCTGTGTTTAGTGGCTTTACTCATTACCTCACAAACCATTAGCCAGCAACTATTGGAACACTTCTTTATATTTTAGACACAGCAAATTCCTCACAGTAAATAACACATCTGTTAAAAAATTGCTGTAATTGTTCCAATGTATCTCAGCTCAATTGTTTTTCATTTTTGCAGCTAGGCTGCAAGAATCAGAAGATGAACTGTCCTATCTGATTCTCATCAGCCTATTAGCTGCGTGTTCTGCCATATGTAGTGTTTATATAACCTGTGAATGGTATTTAATGTTACTCTAACTTGTGTTTTAACTTTCTTCCTCATAGTTGAATCATTTGTAACTCAGAGTAATGAGTCCGAGACCCCCAGCTGCTGCATACGTTCTTACATAGTGTCCTGGCATATTCAGTAGGTCATTTTCAGGGATCGTTTCATAGTTCAGAGTGTACCTCTGCCTTGTTCGGCCACGAGTCATTCGTTATACAGTCTAAACTTGTCTAAACATTTCAGTTTAAAGTGGATAGAGGGAGGAGAAGAGAAGAAGGGGAAAAAAGAGGGGCCAGGAAGATTAGTGAGGCAGACATGGTTTGATGCTGTATGACTTGCTCATTAAATCATATGGAAGGAGAAGTAGTTCTGCAGTTTTAAGGTTTTTGCCTGAGACATTTAATTTACTTACCGCTAAAGACATTGTTTTCATCTACAGGGGTTCTTTTTTTGTTTGTGGTGTCTGTACTGTTTAGTTTTTTTATATATCAATGCATCTTTTATGATAAATTATTCAGAGTATTGTGTTTACACATTTATGTAAACCCACACATCAGTGACATTATATAATTTCAGATAAGACCAGGTTGTAAACTGATGTGGGTATATATGCTTTTATGCCACCTTAGTTGTGTTAAAAATGCAGTTTGCAGCGGGCTCAGGATTACTTTTTTTTTTTTTAAACCAACAAATGTAACACAATTAAAAGCTAGCATATGTTACCAATGGTGGTTCAAGAGAACAGATTAAACTAATACATTTGTGTATTCTTTACAATTAGAACTTTGTAAAAGGAAAAATGGCCGTTCTGCCCAAATAATATGACATTGATGTCAATCACGATGGTTTCGCAAAGACCTGTATCCCCGACACCAATGCACATTCGAGATTTTCGAGAAGGAAAGGATTTAAAAATGGATGCTACTGTATGGTTTCAATATTGCTTTTGAACCAGTGAGTGAAATATTTTCCAAACACTACTTTTGTACCATAACATTATTCTTTTGTGACGTGCGTGTGTATTAGTGGGGTGTCGTGAACATAGTCGGACCAGGAAGTGGGGGAGACGCACTCCTTGCAGCTTGTTAAAGGCAGCCGTTTATCTTCTGTAAACTGGACCTTTTAGTCCTAGTTATTAATTCATTGATTTGTGCTGTCTAAGTAATTGTGTCTTATCTGCTATTTTGTAGCTCAACTAACTGTTGTGAAAAACTAGCAAAGCAGGCATGTATTTGACAGGGCTTAGAATAAATCACTGTATCTAATAAATCAATATAACGTTTGTTTTCTTTGCACAGGCCTTCATTTTAATTGCCTGTTACAGCAATCGTCCGGCGATGCAGTGTAGGTCACTTACAATCCATCAATGAAATCAAACCTGTTTTGGGCAAATACAAGTTGCAAACACGAGCCTAACTTGCACACAAATGGCGCATCAAAACCTTAACAGTATATATAGTCTCCTGAGAATCAGCGTGGGCATTTGATTTTGGTCTACTTCTTTTGTCAGAGCTACACACAAAAATTAGCGCTCATTTGCAAATACAAACATCTGCTGTGGAGGATGCTGGTTTTCATGGGGACATAGCGTTTATAGGCCCGTGCTGATAGCTGATAGTTTAGTTTAGTTAATTTATATAACACATTTTAAAAACAACCCCATTTGGCCAAAGTGCTATACAGAAATAAGAAACCATTTTAAACAAAAAAGGGCACGTAGTGTTACATTTACATTGTAACACAGAGGGATAAATTAAATACAATAGTAAAATATACCTTAAAAGAAGTGCAGAATATATCACCTAAAATACTAAAATGTAATAAATAAATAAAAAATGTACAAAACAAGAAATATAAACAATCAAGATATCCTGCCTAACTGGATTTTAATGCCAGGAAGTAAAAATGTTTTAACCTAGTATGGGGATATTCAGTTAAAATATACATCATAGTGATGTCACTATTGAACAACAATACATAGAATCCCAGTTGAGCATAATGAATTATCAGAATGAAGAGCCCAAATGTCATGTAAACATATCAAAATGTTGTAATTTAGGTATTAGTATGACTGTCAAAGCTATTAACTCACATGATTAAATCATAGTTATCTGGAGATGCAAGGGCTTCCAGTTCTTGTGAATACAATGCGTTCCACACTCGCTACCTACTGTAGGTGTCTTTGTACCCATTTTCAGTACATTACAACAGATCAACATGCAGTCTGTGAAATAAGTTGTGATCTAATGCTTTGGAAACATGCACGCATATGTGTAATAAAAAAATTTAAAAAAATAAGTTTTTTTTTTTTAACTTAACCTTTATTTAAACAACAAAGTCCCATTGAGATGAAAAACATTTTTTTTCGAGGGAGTCCTGGCCAAGAGGAAGCAAAATATATAGTTACATATGAATACATGTCATATACATACAGTTACAATTTAAAAACATCATCTCAAGTGCTCTCAATCTGGATTTAAAAGTGTTCAGGTAATTTCCGGGCTTTTTGAAACATGTTCCATGTAAAAGGAGCTGTGTAAACAAAAGCCCTTTTTCCCAGTTCTGTGCGGGCCAATGGAACAGTAGCCAACAAGTGATCATTTGAACGCAAACCGTAAGAGTCAAAACACTCTTACGTGTGATTAAGTTACAAATGTTGGAGGGCAGTAGACCAAGCATGGCCTTATAAATAAAAGTATACCAAAGCCAGAGCCTCTCGGAGGATAAAGAAGGCCCTCCCACTCTAGAATACAGCTCACAATGATGGGTCAAGGCCCTACAGTTATTAATAAACCTCAGAGAAACATGATTTACAGTGTCAATTTTATGCAGACATTGAGCAGAAGCATTCATGTACAACAGGTCTCCATCCATCCATCCATCCATCCATCCATCCATCCATCCATCCATTTTCTGCCGCTTGTCCCGCTTGTCATTCCTGCCATTTCCGGGTCTATATTGGCTGTCAAAGTGTACCAATTTATCAGAATATGTCCTGGTTCTTCTGCTACCCAGGTGAGAGGCATGATCTATGATCTGCAATAAACTTTCACGAGCAAAGGAAACGACAAAGTCGTTATCTGACAATAGTTATTTAACAGTTTTGTTTATTTACAATTACATGATAGCTCTTGTCCCATGTCCCAAACGGTCAAATAGCTTAGCAAATAATAATGGCGTCCTCTGCCACGACTCATTCAAAAGTTGCGCAGTCTATCTTCACAAATGTATTTTCCCCTGGTTTGTATGTAAAACTTCCAATAAAAGTAAACTGATGATTCTGAAGGTTTAGTTCCAGGGGAGACAAAGATGTCGATGTTTTGGTTGTCGTCTATCGGAACTCTTTACAAGAAGGAAATACAGTATCTAGTCAATGACAGCTGCACTTGCTCCGTCTGAAGACACTGCCCCTTAGTGTTATTCGAAGAGAATTACGAGTCTGGTGCCACCCCCAACAGAAGAACTATAAATCAAACAAGACGCCGTCAGAGGGGACGCAAGCTACGTGACCCGAGAGTATATTCCCGTCTTAATGCAGTCAAAAGTGATGATCGTAAAGACACCAAGGCATGCTGGGAAACACTTGCTTCTCAGACGCAGACCAACCCTTCTGTGGAAGACTCGCAGAACATGCCCCCAACATCTTGGCTGAAGTTACTTCCCGGATTCTGCTGCTTTTGTGCGCATTTACTGTATAATGTTGTATCTTTTGCCGGAAGTTAGAAGGATTACGAGAAGGCGGTCAATCAACAATGACTTTATTAAAATGATCAACCACAGCTGTCTCAGCTTGCAAACAAAGCAGTTCTCTCCCATAGTACCTCCTCCTCTGTTTTCACCACGCTCAGTCTGCTCACCAGTCGCAGCGGATTAGACTGTCGGAAAGTAGAACTCTTCAAGCACAAAACAAACAAACAAACAAACGATCCCGATCTTAAGTGTGCTTTGAATTTTGGCCCCCTGTTGAGTGTGATACCCCTGCCCTGAAGTTACATTTGGTGTTTTTTCAAATCAGATATTTATAAAACAATCTTGCCTTCTTCCAAACTTGCTCGTTTGGAATTTGAGACTGTAGTGACATATTTTGCCTTAGTTAAGTCAGCGGCTATCAAATCAAACTTTTATTTATATAGCACTTTTCATGTGCAGGCAAGTGGCAAGCACAAAGTGCTGTACAAAACAAAACAAACAACAATAATAGAAGAAGAGAAGAAAACACACACACACACACACACACACACACACACACACACATACACCCCCCTAGTGACAATACCACGGCAAAAACTAAACATGGCATGGCATTGAGGATTTGAGGTATCTCCATATATAGTAGACGTTTCTAAAGAGCTTTGTGTGAGTCTGCCATTTTTATTCAGTAGTAGTTACAGTTACTTATTACAGTAGTAATAAGTTCTTTATTTTACTCTATCCTCTTGTTGTGAAGCAGACTGGCTCGTACATGCACATGCATCCTCTGCTGTTGCCATTTCTATTCAAAAGTAGCCTATAGTTGTAACTATACTGTCAGTAGACTCTATCGAAGCGCTAAAAACTACAACTTGGCTGACGGGGAGGAGGAGCAGTTGAAGGGGGCATGGCCTGGAAGAGTGCTTCGGCACATAAATAAGACCGCCCACAAAATGTTGCATTCTGAAGAGACAGCCAGAAAATGGCTTAAAGATGGTCTGTAAAACAAAGCCTATGCTCAGTTTTGTGAGGTGAGGTTTTTGTGTTATGTGTGTGCAGGCGTGTTGTATCGGGAATGTATGACGTAAGAACTTGTTTTAGTAGCGGCTGAAAATTTTAGAAAAATAAATTAAGTTAATAACCAGGGCAAAGGGAATGAGGAATCTGGTGGGGATCAAGTAGTAAGTGAGGGAACATTTGCGATTGGTTTGAAACATTAACTGAACTCTTATGTGTACAGTACATATGCATGTTATAATTAGGGATGTTCCGATCAAAGTTTTATGCTAGAGATTCCAATAATGATCATCAGTAAATCATCCATAAATGTGATTGTATCGGCAAATACAGATTCAATCATATTTATTAACTGTACATTTTTAAATGTTTATCATAGTGACTGTAACAGTTTCAACACAATTATTAAGCTATTTCCTTATTGTCTTTTAATCATACAATTGTTTTATTAAAACAAAGTCAATAGTACACAATAACTGAAAATAATCAAAAACTAATACTACTGTTTTAAATCCTTAGTTTATTTTCCCTCAAAGGCCTAAAGGCCTCCTCTGTCCGGGGAATTATTCCCTGAGCTTGTTAACATTAACAAAAACAACAAAAATATTTTGAGAAAATACAAATATTGATGTACTCTTTAATATTGATCATATAATATTACAACCTTTTGGTATTGACACTAACGGTGGATGGATCAATCAATGTAACGCTGTTGTTGTTACATTATCCTCTCTAGATTCTTATTAATCTACTTGTTAATTTCCTGTTAATAAGTGCTTACTTTCTGCTGTTCCATCTACACTTAAAAGTTTACAAAGCACTTATTTCTTGGTGTTGTTTGAAGCTATCTTAGTAGTGAGGTTAGCTGTTAGCATGTCTGCTCCTGGATGTCTCTCGATGTCAGAATAGTTTTATTGCCATTGTTTGAGAACGGGTTCACAAACTATGTGACAGAGGTGGGACCAAGTCATTGCTTTGCAAGTCACAAGTAAGTCTCAAGTCTTTGCCCTCAAGTCTCGAGTCAAGTCCCGAGTCAAGACAGGCAAGTCCCGAGTCAAGTCCAAAGTCAAGACTGGAAAGTCTCAAGTCAAGTCACAAGTCATGCATTTTGAGTTTCGAGTCCTTTCAAGTCCTTTTAACCACAGACTAATATTTTTACACAGATTGTGTATGCTTTTAAAACGTTGTATTTATTTATTAAAACAAGTGTGTTTGAAATAGCAGGAAAAAAAATAGTACTGACATTGCAATTCATAATAGCACTATTAACCAGTCATTTTAATAGTGTAAACAAATTTAAACATTTAACTCATTCCTTTACAGAATAAACACATTTGCAAAAACAAGTGCAACTGTACTTATTTGTACAAAAGTGTTAACATTGTATGTCCATGGCATATTGCATTGTAACTAGTTCCACAGCAGTTTCTATCCTGTTCTTACCTTATCTCATTGATCTCATCTCATACTGTATGTGTGTTGATGTGTGCGTACACATGAAAAACATAACAAATACATGAACATAACAATGAACAGAGTTGTACTTTTTAGATGTCAGGGCCCTATGAAATATGTACACATATTCTTAATATAGTATACATTTTAACTGACCTTTATTTGACTATGTTTGTCTTTTTGTAGGTGGCTAAAATACGTGGGGCTGCTGACCGCCGTCTAACGTTACGTTATTGTGTGTGATACATTGACTAACGTAACGTTATGTCTAGGTACCTCATGCAACCCTGCTTAAAAAAAATCACTTGACAAAAAGTATGAATAAGGTAGCGAACTGCAGTGGACGCAACAGATTGCCGTGTTTGCAATGACGTTATAACCACAGACATCTTATAAGTAGACGCAGCATTGGTTGCTGTGACGCGAGCAATTTGCATCTTGAAGTGGTGATGAGGAGCCGGCGAGTAGCCTAAACTGACAGTTGACAGGTAGAAAACAAAGATGCCGGGCTGGTGTTCAGCGTTTTCCTGCTCAAATGAGCGGACTGTTGAAAATAGGAATCGGGGGATTACTTTTCACAAGTAAGATTTAACATTAATGTACTATTGGTTGTATTTTATGAAAATAACATTACCACAGAGTTGAAAAGGAGCAAAGATCTTCAATATTTGTATGTGAAAATCACAAATAAATCTTCTGGGGGAGGATGACGCCCCTACAGGGGTTTGGTTTACAAACTTTCAGCCCCACCTAAAACAAAATTCACCAGCCGCCACTGATTATGATGCATTCTCATTTTAGGCAAAATATAAGACAATACTTTCTTAACAGTATAATTGTAACCAGGAATAAGTCTTCAAGTAACAATATTCAAATACTAACATTGTTGGGTAAGACAGCATTTGGTTTTATTCTGAATCCAGTGAAACAGATTGGTGGTTTTAGCTGATATAAAGACTTTCAGGTGTTTATATATGTTTAAGTATTTGGCAGACGCTTTTATCCAAAGCGACATACATAAAAAATACATATATAACAATCACTGTAAACATGATCATTTAAGGGAAGAATGTAATACAAAATATCAATACAAAGTGTCAAGACGGAATAAACTCTCTGCTGCTGCAGCAACAGAGATACAGTCTATAAGATATATAGATATCTAATGTATTCATACATTGTTTATGTAGGATGTACACATGTATATATAACCTAATCATATTGTTTCTTCAATTTAAAAATAGCTGACCGTTTTTTTCCCCCATCTCTGGGGATTATATTCCCAGTTTTGATCTCGGACGTCTGGTCACTTATAGCATATAAGAATATTATATTACTGTTAAGCAAACTATGAATAATAAAACACGCCAAAACATGTGTCCTTTATCATAGCTACACGTATGACAACAAAGCGCGTGAAAATCAGTGGTATTCAGTGAGGTAAGATGAATTAAATGCGCTGACAGTTCATTGCTCCTGCCAAATGAATTGCACTAGTGGAGCGGATCACCACTCCAAGATGGCGGCCCCGCGTCTCGTCTGCGCCTGTAGGCAGTAGCGCTCCATGCTGCGTACCCTTATAAGATGTCTATGGTTATAACGTTAGCAGTGAGTTTACAGCCTCACTGATTTAACTACACAGCAAATAAAAGTCACGTTACTTAGCCAATAAACGTTAGCTTACATTCAAAACTTACCCTTCTTTGTGCATCTTCAAATGTCGAACGAAGTTGGAAGTTGTTACGTCTCCGTCTGTAATATTCGAACTGCATGATTTGCATAGGGCTATTCGTTTTTTGTTGACCGAGTCGTAGTTTTAATACCCGAACGAAATTAACTTTGGCATAATTGTTTCTCACTGCCGCATTGTTTGACAATTCTTCTTCATTGGTTGACCTGCAATTTGATTGGATGAGAGCTGTGTGATGAAAACAGCGTAGATCTAATTTGATTGGCTGTTGTACTGAGAGCACACCAGCTGACAGGAACAACACGCTGATAGACACAGACGAAGAAAAGGAAAAATACGGAGCGGCGCGCTCCCAAATAACTTTTTAATCTTTGGGTTTTGGGGAAAGTAGCAAGTCATGTCAAGTCAAAAGGCTCAAGTCCAAGTGAAGTCACAAGTCATTGATGTTAAAGTCTAAGTCGAGTTGCAAGTCTCTTTACAATTTGTCAAGTCGAGTCCAAAGTCATCAAATTCATGACTCGAGTCCGACTCGAGTCCAAGTCATGTGACTCGAGTCCACACCTCTGCTATGTGATGTATAACGATGTGTAATATGTCTTGCCTAATCCTCCAGTGATAACGGCAATTGATATTTTAGATACTAAGAAATTAAGTTTATTTGCTTTGATGGATGTGATTATTACTAGCTTAATGGAGAGACGTCAAACTGTATGGATACTAGGGATGGGTGCCCTTTAAATTATGGTACCAATTTCCCGGTACCTGGTAATCAATAGCAATTCAATAGCAGCAATTTTTTGGTACTTTTGTTTGTGTTAATAAATATTAAATGTTTTTGATAATAAAATAAATGTTTTGGAACAGTTAAAACTGAGCTGATTATGATTACTTCTGTCTAGTTGGTATATCTTGTTTTATTATTACATTTGTGAGTCAATTACTTTGTTGAAATTGAAAATTGCAACATTACTTACAGGTAGTTGGATGATTCTGCTCTCAATGCTTTTGGAGTAGTGTTAGTGTTTAGTTTTTGTTCGTGTTTTTAATTTTATATCAAGGTTATTGCGACCAAAATTTGCACCGTTATTAAAATTGCAATATTGTTAAATATGCTCAAAAGTACACATACTGAAATCCTTAGATTTAAAAAAACAAACTAAAATAAATAGAGACACTGTTAGAAAACCCACTATTTTTTTTGCATGTTTTGTTTCTTAAGCTTCACTGATATTGTCTTAGTTTAATAATTTTATGTTTTAATGGATACACTTTTATTGTTAATGATTTGTACTTTAGCACTTAAAAATGTATTTAAATGAAAAGTGTGTTGTAAATAAAAGGTAAGAGGTATGTTGTTTCTTAATGGGAATAGACGTTAATGGCTCTTGTTTTCATGTTCGCATGTAAGCTAGCACCAGTCAGTCCACGAGTTTCTCAAAGTGCAGTTATCAGTCACGGTTTTTCGATTATTTTAATTCAAAATTCTAATACCAACTGTCTGGAGTTTTACTGTGGGTATCATTAGGGATGGGAATTATTAAGATTTTTCCGGTTCCGATTCCACTTTCGATTCTGCTTAACAATTCAGTTCCTTATCTGTTTTCTTATTGATTCTTATTTGTAAAAAAAAAAAAAAAGAACAAAAAGTTGGATTAGCTTCAAGTTTCTTTAGCTAAGAGGCAACATGACTTTACAAAGCCAACAGTGGGGTCTTAAGAGGCACATACGCACAAAAATTAACTTTTGAAAATAAATATAACAAATAAATATTCTTCTGTGGAATCTAGCAAAATAAAACGTGGAAATTACACAAGAATGTTACATTTACATTAACATTTTGATTTTTTCCAATCATTTTTGTAATCTCCCTAGAAAATATACTGGTGGAACTAAAAATGATTTGTTTAGATTTACAAGGTGAAACTATTATATACATAACATGCAACATAATTTTGACGGTTATATCTGACAGTTTATGAAAACTTTAAATTGAGAACCTCAGAAACTGTAGGGTTTACAAAAACTGTAAGCTATTATCAAAATTATAATAAATAAAGACTTGACATATCTTATTTTGCATGTAATGAGTTGATATCACATAAGTTTCACATTTGAAGTTGATTTGCTGACATGAATGGACTTGTACACTGTACACAATATTAAAATTTTATGAGTTTCACCTGAATAATAGACAAATAAAATAATGACTGAGGTTGCAGGAAAACATGCAACTTTTCTGACTACAGTTGAACATTCACCTCTTGAAAGTCAAGAGCGCTGTAGCAAATGGGTGCAAGCTTTTGACCACAAACATATTCACTGCTTGTCTGTCCTGCGTGTAATGTTCCCTGACCCAGTGAAAGGAGAAGCTATAGCGCTGGGCGTCAGACATGAACTGGAGCTAGTACTTACTGCCCGGCTCGGAGCCAGTCAGAATCTGTCTCTTGTTTCATTCAATTTAACAAACAGTACTAACATTATGGTGAGTTGGCACCTCTCGTATTCAGATGACGTGCTAGCATTACTGCTGCTGGGATGAGATTGGCGCGGTTCAAAAACGCAACATTCATTCACAGTTATTGCATGCTGTATGTTCTAATGTTTCAGTATATTGCTTGTATGTCCTTGATGAAATAGTAATCTTGCAATTGTTACAAGTAGCATTGTTACAATTTTTTCTTGTAGCCATACTGTACAGTGTTTGTTATGCTTAGGCGCCGACATTTTGCTGCCGGACATACCACGCACGTTGTGTAAGAATGTCATTCCCAACCACTGGCATTGATAAGGGAATCGTTCATTGGCAAGCGAATCAAAGGATATGATACACTGGTAACTGGATCTGAACAAGAACCGGTTTTATGATTCCCATCCCGAGTTACCATTAATACCATTTTTTGCTACATTGCTAGTTAGAGCCCGCCGAGTCTGCAACTGGACGTGACGTCACGCGCAACCCAGGTAACGCAACATAGCACCGTTGGATTTTACGTGAATCTGTGCCAGGTAGGACGGGCAGGATTCAGTCGGTGCCAAAAAAGTACCATATTCGGTGCCTGTCCCTAAAGGAAACACATACGTAGTTGCTAGTCACTTGTCAACCGGGGGACAAAAAAAATACAGCATCAGCCAGAGTGGGTCGAGGTTTATGACCGGCATTAAAAAGGCATTAATTGGCAATGGCGATCATACTGTATATTTTTTCACAAAAACTGTCCGATATTGATCGATCGGCACATCCCTATTTATAATATGTGTCTATGAATACTTCGTTAAAAAATAATAATCTGATCTAATCTAGGATAGGCAGCAACAATCATTAACTTCCCGGGCGTGGTACCGCTGCTGCCCACTGCTCCCCTCACCTGGGATGGGTCAAATGCAGAGGACAAATTTCACCACACCTAGTGTGTGTGTGACAATCATTGGTACTTTAACTTAACTTTACACATTGTTTGTGTAAAGTTCATGTAACACTTCAATTGTTGTTTGTTAGAAAGCTTCCGTATGAGAATGGTTGATTGCTGCCTGTGTTTTGAGAAAGAAGTGAAATGTGGAAACTACTACAACGTCACGCCATTCCTTACTAGTCAACAGCGTAGTCCTTGTTTTACCCGATGTCCGCTGTAATATTGGCACAGATTAGAAATATTACTTCTCTAGTGGCTATGTTGATGTTGAATAGCAGACAGCATCAAAGATATGATCTAGGATTGCGCTACAAACATTACGCTACTAGCAGGAAGGTCTCGGAGCGAATGCAGGTCTGAAGCAAAGAAAGACAGGCGGAAGAGAGTTGTTTCAAATTTTCGGGCGGAGAATCATGGAAACAAAACATTTGAATGTCTCAGGGTTCATTCAAAAGGCTTAGTGGATTGATGGAAATAGCATTCTCCATTTCCTTAGCTACCTTCTGAAATAAATCTGTTTCTTTTTTTCTCCCATCAATGTGCTTCAAAATGTTCCATTATTTTAATTTGTGAATCAAATAAAGTATCCTCTTAATTCCAGTTGTTGCCTGTTTGGAATAAATGGTATCCGCTTCCGGGTTATATCCCGTGTGTTGAGACTGGCGCATGCGCGATACGAAAGATCCCCTGTCCACACCCACTAGAGAGAATTGGTTTCCAATCGCATAATCTAGGTGTGTTAGTCCAGTTTCTCAAAAGCCAAACATGATCAGATTAAGGAGTTTCCATGCGTTGTAGGATGTATCTGTAGAGCTAAATTATTTGAGAAATCAGTCTAATTTAGTGCATGTAAACGTTGTCACTGACACTTAACACTGAGTAAAGGTGGTTATGGAGAGAAGTTGGGGGAGGAAAGTAACATTATGTCAACCCCAACACACACACACACACACACACACACACACACACACACACACACACACGCACACACACAGAATCTCCCACCCCTCCACCTCCTTATTTTACAGCAAGCAACTGGACAGGTCAGCAGTCATTGGCTGCACCTCCTCCACTTGGACTGCCTTGCCTTTTTTAGCAGTCCCAAATGGAGCTGCAAATTCCATGTTGCTGGCTGGGTGACAGGCTGGGAGATGGGAGCCAGCAAATGGGAGATTAGACGAGGGCCGGCCCGCCACCAGTAAACTGTACAATGGGCTGTCCGACCAACACCGGAGCTGTCTGGCAGCTGTCACCTTAAACTTTGAATGAATGGTTCGTCATCACATGTGTGCTACTTATTACTGACACTTTTAAGTCGCAATTTTTATATGACGTCAATAGCACCTTTTTATTTGTACAGTCCATTTAAGACTTTAAAGATGTGTAAAGCCTCCTGCTGTTAAATCTTTGCTTCTTGCAGATGTCACATTCTGATACCTCGCTATCTTAAGTGGCCCATAGGCAGTCTAGTTTTAAAGCAAGTGTTTGATGGGAATCTACCCTCAGTGATGTCAGCATCATGCTTTGGGGCTTGTTTTTCTTTAGCTGGAATTTGGGACTAGGCTGCAGCTATCAATTTCTTTTGATAAACAAAATATCTATCAATTGGTTTGTTTGATTAACCCGGGGTTCGGCAACCCGTGGCTGTTGAGCCCATGCAGCTCTTTAGCGCCGCCCTTGTGGCTCCCTTGAGATTTTTCAAAATTGTAAGAAAACCAAAAAAGATGGGGGAAAAATATATTTGTTGTTTTAATATGGTTGCTGTAGGAGGATAAACATGACAGAAAACTTCCTAATTGTTAGAAATCCCTCTGTTTATATTAAACATGCTTCACTGATGAGAGTATTTGGCGAGCGCCGTTTTGTCCGACTAATTTCGGCGGTCCCTGAAATCACCATAGTTTGTTTACATGTCCAACTTTCTCTGACGCTGCCACAGAAAAAGGTGTTTTATGCCACTCTTTCTTTGTCTCATTTTGTCCACCAAACTTTTTATGCTGTGTGTAAATGCACAAATGTTGAGCTTTGGTGATGTTATTCACTTATTGGAGTGCTAATCTGACATATTTGGTCACTGCAAAACTGCAAGCTTATCGATGCTAACATGCTACTTAGGCTAGCTGTATGTGCATTATGCATCATTATGGCTCGTGTGTAGGTATATTTGAGCTCATTTAATTTTCTTTACTTATGTCCTCTGTGTATTTAATTTATATTTGCATGTCTCATGACACAATATTTGTATGTAATATCGCCTGCATTTCTAATAGTTATTTTGTGTGCCATGTTGTTATAGACCACAGCAAACGTTACCCAGCTTGCAAAGATTGTAATGAATCCATTAGAAGAAGATAGCCTGCCTTTTCTTTTAACTTGGACACACACATCTATGCCTTTGGCCATTTTAAGCCAGTAATTTACAGGAGTTATCTCACCCTCTGAGAAGCCTCTGTTTACTAATGTTTTCCAATTTTGTAAAAATGTGTAGAATAAATATTACATTTCAACATTTCTGTCAATGAAGATTTGTGTCAGCCTGCAACACATAGTCATTTTGATAGTAGGCTTTTATAGCTAATATAGACACTTACATCATGTGTTGCCTTCATTATAACACTTCTATAAGGCTTTTAATTTTTTGCGGCTCCAGACAGATTTTTTTTTAAAATTTTTGGTCCAATATGGCTCTATCAACATTTTGGGTTGCAGACCCCTGGATTAACCGAATAAAACACACTTTGTAGCTTCAATGCATCTTTCAGAGAAAATAGTTGAGATAAACATTCTTTTGAATGCACATAACATTTAAAATTGCACTTTTACCAAGTGAGAATCACTACTGTATGTACAGTATTACATATATATATATATATATATATATATATATATATATATATATATATATATATATATATATATATATATATATATATATATATATATATATATATACAAAAATAAGTATAAAATAAAAAAAATGCATGTTACCTAAACCAGACAAAAGAGAGTAAAGACCCAAACTAAAAAAGAAAATACTAAATACTAAAGTTTGGTTAATTTAGTGACAATGCATTTAACAATTTAGAGGCCTACTGAAATGAATTTTTTAAAATTTAAACGGAGATAGCAGATCCATTCTATGTGTCATACTTGATCATTTCGCAATATTGCCATTTTTTGCTGAAAGGATTTAGTAGAGAACATCGACGATAAAGTTCGCAACTTTTGGTTGCTGATAAAAAAAAAGCCTTGCCTGTACCGGAAGTAGCGTGACGTCACAGGTTGAAAGGCTCCTCACATTTCCCCATTGTTTACAATGCAGCAAGAGCGATTCGGACCGAGAAAGCGACGATTACCCCATTAATTTGAGCCAGGATGAAAGATTCGTGGATTATGGAACGTGAGAGTGAAGGACTAGAGTGCAGTGCAGGACGTATCTTTTTTCGCTATGACCGTAACTTAGGTACAAGGGTTCATTGGATTCCACACTTTCTCCTTTTTCTATTGTGGATCACGGATTTGTATTTTAAACCACCTCGGATACTATATCCTCTTGAAAATGAGAGTCGAGAACGCGAAATGGACATTCACAGTGACTTTTATCTCCACGACAATACATTGGCGAAGCTCTTTAGCTACGGCGCTAACGTGATAGCAGATCAGGCTTAAATGCAGATAGAAACAAAAGAAATAAACCCCTGACTGGATGGATAGACAGAAAATCAACAATACTATTAAACCATGGACATGTAAATACACGGTTAATGCTTTCCAGGCTGGCGAAGCTTAACAATGCTGTTGCTAACGACGCCATTGAAGCTAACTTAGCAACGGGACCTCACAGAGCTATGCTAAAAACATTAGCTATCCACCTACGCCAGCCCTCATCTGCTCATCAACACCCGTGCTCACCTGCGTTCCAGCGATAGACGGAGCGTCGATCATAGATGCGGTCGGCGGCCCGGAGACGGAGGAAGTCAAGGTGAGGTCGGCGGCTAGCGCGTCTGCTATCCATCTCAAAGTCCTCCTGGTTGTGTTGCTGTAGTCCGCCGCTAATACACCGATCCCACCTACAACTTTCTTCTTTGCAGTCTTCATTGTTCATTAAACAAATTGCAAAAGATTCACCAACACAGATGTCCAGAATACTGTGGAATTTTGAGATGAAAACAGAGCTTTTTGTATTGGATCCAATGGGTCCGAATACTTCCGTTTCAACGATTGACGTCACGCACATACGTCATCATACATAGACGTTTTCAACCGGAAGTTTAGCGGGAAATTTAAAATTGCACTTTATAAGTTAACCCGGCCGTATTGGCATGTGTTGCAATGTTAAGATTTCATCATTGATATATAAACTATCAGACTGTGTGGTCGGTAGTAGTGGGTTTCAGTAGGCCTTTAACACACATTTAATTTATTAGTTTTTGGACAAACAACTACCATTTACAGTTTGTATGTACAGTGAATGCAAACATGTCCTCACATGCCCCCATATGGTTGAATAAAACATTTGGTATGCAAGTCAAACTTATAAGATGGTGTTAGCTGCCAAAATACACTTTTACCTTGTTCCTGGTTGTTTGCGACTCTTAAATATGCAGAATGCTTTCTCGTGCTGCATCCTCTATGTCAGTGATTTTCAACCACTGTGCCGCGGCACACTAGTGTGCCGTGAGATATTGTCTGGTGTGCCGTGGGAAATTATGCAACTTCACCTAATTGGTCCAAAAAAGATTTTTTGCAAATCAATAATCATATTAATGTGCCGTTGTCTAGTGCCTGTGCTGTGTAGAGCTTGGCAGGGTAATCTTGTAATACTCCATACCAGTAGGTGGCAGCAGGTAGTTCATTGCTTTGTAGAAGTCTGAACGCGTCGAGGATGGTTTGT
This sequence comes from Entelurus aequoreus, assembly GCF_033978785.1. Taxonomy (NCBI): domain Eukaryota; kingdom Metazoa; phylum Chordata; class Actinopteri; order Syngnathiformes; family Syngnathidae; genus Entelurus; species Entelurus aequoreus. Next base: position 32,614,358 of record NC_084739.1, read on the forward strand.
CGTGATCCCAATATGCAGAGTACAGCGGGAGACAGACAGCGTGCAGGTAAAAAGGTATGTAACGCTTCAACCAAAAAATAAGTCCCGCTAGGAAAAGGCACTGAAGCATAGGAATGGCTATGTAAAACAAAAGTAAAACTGAACCGGCCACAAAGTCAACAAACACAGAATGCTGGACGACAGCAAAAACTTACAGCGTGTGGAGCAAAGACGACGTCCACAAACACATCCCGTACATGACATGACAATCAACAATGTCCTCACAAAGAAGGATAGCGTACGCACAACTTAAAGAGTCTTGATTGCGAAAACAAAGCAGGTGCGGGCAATAGCACTCAAAGGAAGGCGTGAAGCTGCTACAGGAGAACACCAACAAAACAGGAAGGGTCACCAAAATAACAGCGCAAGACAGAAACTGAAGCACGACACACAGGAAACAACAACAAACTCAAAATAAGGCACGACAACCTGGTGGAGTTTCATTGTTTAACCTTTTCTGCTGGTGGTGTGCCTCCGTATTTTTTTTATGAAAAAAATGTGCCTTGGCTCAAAAAAGGTTGAAAACCACTGCTCTATGTAGTACCAGTAGGAAATGTTAGGTGGTAACATTTCACACTGGCACGACATCTTTTCAGGTTTAAACAATCGCAAAACCTTTGACAGCGTTGTCATCTTCTTTATGCCCTTTTCTGTCTTTCTCTTGCTTCTTAGAGCCATCTCTCTCAGCACTGCACTGTCCACACACACACACATACACACAAACGCACGCAGGCCACATCACCTACATCACTGTTGGTGCGCCGAAGATTGTAAGACCGGGCACTCCATAATGTCTGGATTTGATACATTTTTATTAATTCAACAAATCATTGAAGCAACAAAATACAAATCGAACCAAGAGATTCGATTTAATCAATGAATTGTTGCAGCCCTACTTGGCATTGGCAATTTCGAATGCCTCCTAAAAAGCTAAAGATGAGTTTCACCTAACAAGATGGCATCACAGCAGACAGGACACTCTCTTCTTACTTCTGGTGTGAAGGAATACAAAACACCACAGCGACTTATTTTTACCACACACTTCCGTCACACTTAATTAAAAGTCAATGATAGAAGGCCTTGTTGAACAGGAGACACATGGTCAAACAAAACCGTGAGCTGGTGGAAGTTAACTATGTAGGTCACACTGATAGCGTGCTGAACCAAACAGGTGTGTGCATCTTCATGCATTCTGAGACCTGAGGTCCATGATGACAATGCTGAACCATGCCGTTTTATATGGCGTTTATTTGTGTTTTAATTTTAAGGTTTCAAAGGCAGAGTTTAAGGACATAAAAATATGTTTTGCCAGCACAGACATTATATTTTGAAAATAAATTTAACTCACGCAAAAAATACAAATGTTTGTGCTAATATATACATTACATGTTCATGTTCGAAATCAACTCAACTCAACTCAACATGTATTTTGTGCACAGTAAAAGGGTTTGCATGTTTGCTTATATCCATATTAACACTCAATAATTACTGCTTTCTGCACAGTCAGACCAATGTGCTCTATCGCCCTCTCCCTCTCTTCCTCTTGCTCAACCCCTGCCCTCTGTGCATTCAGAATTTTTTTCTACACTCGCTCAAATTTCTGCTGTGCGCTTGTGCAGGTTTTAACACACTGTTATGTTTGTGCCAAAAAGGCAACCAATCAGAGAACTGGACAAATGCACGCTCTGATTGGCTGCTTGGTCTCCAATTAGTTCACTTGTTACGTTATCATTAGTGTGCGCCTGATAGAGTCAATTGTCGGGTCCCAATTGGGCAGCTGCATCCTTCCAAGGATCCAGCCTTTGCGGTGGAGAAAGTGTGGGTCCTAGAAAGACTCCTTCAGCCGCAGTTGCAGCGATGTTAATTGGGACGGTCTCGCCTTCGCAACACTTCCCGGTTGTGTCACGTGATCACATCCTCCGTCTTGCGGCTAGGTCCACAAAGTGAGGAAAAGAAGACAAAGAAACCAAACAAAAAATAAAATTATGAAGAAAAAGTTGTTTTACATTTATTGTGTGTATGTGTGTTGCTGTCGGCAGAATTATCTCCTGCTCAGAGAGAAATATTTTATTCTTAAACATAGTGAACTGCTTTAACTAACCTAAATTGTAGTGCACTCTGGTCAATGTTATTTTTAAGTGTGCTTTAAATATGCAGTACATTTTAGCAATAATAGGTTTCTTAGGAGATCTACATTTTATGTATAATATTTTTTACAAAACCCAAAACCAGTGAAGTTGGCACGTTGTGTAAATCGTAAATAAAAACAGAACACAATGATTAGCAAATCCTTTCCAACCGATATTCAATTGAATACACTGCAATGACAAGATACTTAACGTTTGAACTTTATCTTTTTGCAAATATTAGCTCATTTGGAATTTGATGCCTGCTACATGTTGGAAAGAAAGCTGGTACAAGTGGCAAAAAAGACTTAGAAAGTTGAGGAATGCTCATCAAACAATTATTTGGAATATCCCACAGGTGAACAAGCTAATTGGGAACAGGTGGGTGTCATGATTGGGTATAAAAGCAGCTTCCATGAAATGCTCAGTCATTCACAAACAAGGATGGGGCGAGGGTCACCACTTTGTAAACAAATGCGTGAGCAAATTGTCCAACAGTTTAAGAACAACATTTCTCAACGGGCTATTGCAAGGAATTTAGGGATTTTACCATCTACGGTCCGGAATATCATCAAAAGGTTCAGATAATCTGGAGAAATCACTTCTCTTAAAGGCCTACTGAAATGAATTTTTTTTATTTAAACGGGGATAGCAGATCCATTCTATGTGTCATACTTGATCATTTCGCGATATTGCCATATTTTTGCTGAAAGGATTTAGTATAGAACAACGACGATAAAGTTCGCAACTTTTGGTCTCTGATTAAAAAAAAGCCTTGCCCCTACCGGAAGTAGCGTGACGTAGTCAGTTGTTTGCCTCCTCATATTTTCCTATTGTTTTCAATGCGGCTAGAGCGATTCGGACCGAGAAAGCGACGATTACCCCATTAATTTGAGCGAGGATGAAAGATTCGTGGATGAGGAACGTTAGAGTGACGGACTAGAATGCAGTGCAAGACATATCTTTTTTCGCTCTGACCGTAACTTAGGTACAAGCTGGCTCATTGGATTCCACACTCTCTCCTTTTTCTATTGTGGATCACGGATTTGTATTTTAAACCACCTCGATTATTATATCCTCTTGAAAATGAGAGTCGAGAACGCGAAATGGACATTCACAGTGACTTTTATCTCCACGACAATACATCGGTTAAGCTCTTTAGCTACTGAGCTAACGTGATAGCATCTGGCTCAAATGCAGATAGAAACAAAATAAATAAATCCCTGACTGGAAGGATAGACGGAAGATCAACAATACTATTAAACCATGTACATGTAACTACACCGTTAATAATTCTCAGCCTGGCAAAGCTTAACAATGCTGTTGCTAACGACGCCATTGAAGCTAACTTAGCAACCGGACCTCACAGAGCTATGATTAAAACATTAGCGCTCCACCTACGCCAGCCAGCCCTCATCTGCTCATCAACACCCGTGCTCACCTGCGTTCCAGCGATCGACGGCGCGACGAAGGACTTCACCCGATCATCCGTGCGGTTGGCGGCTAGCATCTGCTATCCAAGTAAGTCCTCCTGGTTGTGTTGCTACAGCCAGCCGCTAATACACCGATCCCACCTACAACTTTCTTCTTTGCAGTCTTCATTGTTCATTAAACAAATTGCAAAAGATTCACCAACGCAGATGTCCAGAATACTGTGGAATTATGAGATGAAAACAGAGCTTTTTGTATTGTTTTCAATGGGGTACCGATACTTCTGTTTCACTGGCTACGTCACGCGCATACGTCATCATCCAAAGGCGTTTTCAACCGGAAGTTTAGCTGGAAATTTAAAATTGGACTTTATAAGTTAACCCGGCCGTATTGGCATGTGTTTCAATGTTAAGATTTCATCATTGATATATAAACTATCAGACTGCTTGGTCGGTAGTAGTGGGTTTCAGTAGGCCTTTAAGCAATTATATTATGGATCTTCGATCCCTCAGGCGGTACTGCATCAAAAAGCGACATCAGTGTGTAAAGGATATCATTACATGGGCTCAGGAACACTTCAGAAAACCACTGTCAGTAACTACAGTTCGTCGCTACATCTGTAAGTGCAAGTTAAAACTCTACTATGCAAAGCGAAAGCCATTTATCAACAACACCCCGAAACGCCGCCGGCTTTCCTGGGTCTGAGCTCATATAAGATGGACTGATGCAAAGTAGAGAAGTGTTCTGTGGTCTGACGAGTCCACGTTTCAAATTCTTTTTGGAAACTATGGACGTCGTGTCCTCCGGAACAAAAAGGAAAAGAACCATCCGGATTGTTATAGGCGCAAAGATCAAAAACCAGCATCTGTGATGGTATGGGGGTGTATTAGGCTTGGGGAATTTACACATCTGTGAAGGCACAACATTATCATGGACGCCACTGCTTATTTCAGCCACGTGTTACAACAGCCACGTGTTACAACAGTGTGGCTTCATAGTAAAAGAGTGCGGGTACTAGACTGGCCTGCCTGTAGTCCAGACCTGTCTCTCATTGAAAATGTGTGACGCATTATGAAGTCTAAAATACCACAACAGACACCCCGGACTGTTGAACAACTTAAGCTGTACATCAAGCAAGAATGGGAATTAATTCCACCTGCAAAGCTTCAAAAATTGGTCTCCTCAGTTCCTAAATGTTTACTGAGTGTTGTTAAAAGGAAAGGCCATGTAACACAGTGGTATAAATGCAACAGTGCCAACTTTTTTGCAATGTGTTGCTGCCATTGAATTCTAAGTTAATGATTATTTGCAAAAAAAATTAATTTCTCAGTTCGAAGATTAAATATATTTTCTTTTTAGTCTATTCAAATTAATATAAGTTGAAATGGATTTGCAAATCACTTTTTTCTGTTTATTTTAAATTTACGAATTACACAACGTGCCAACTTCACTGGTTTTGGGTTTTGTATGTATTATTAATGCATTGATTCATTTTTATTAACTCGACGAACCGCGATTGTCTTTATTAAGCAAATAAAAGCATTTTAAAGTTGTTGTTATTTAATACTAATTAAGTAGTTTACGGAAAAATATTATATGGTGATTGCTTTTTTTTGTTCGTTTTTAGATATGTAATACAACAATCAGCTTTGCAAACTCACTAGATGAGGTAGTTGGACATACAGTATGTGTACCCCCATAAACATGCTGGAAACCATCCAGATGTTCCAAAAAGTCCAAACAGTAACATCACACAGCACTACTCAGATATTATTTTAAACATGTTTTAAAGTAATAGGGTATATAAATGTCTTCTGTAAAAGCCCAGACTATTCTTTTTAAATAATTCTAAACAATCCCTTGCCTCTACAGTGTTTTAAAAATCCTGTTGTAAATGTTTGTTCTTCAACTGTACTTGTAAATATTGGGTGTAATTTCATTTGTAATAACTGAATATATTCCCCCCTTTTTTTTGCAATTAAGGCAAGAGCTGAATCACAACAGAAGGAGTTTCAGCACTTTGTTTATTAATTTATATAGGTTAAAAAGATGCTTTCACATCGGTCAAAGCTGCACGTTATCCGAGCTATTTAGGTGTAAAAATTAAAAGAAAAAGATGTAAGGCTTTTACTTCTAAACGTTGAAAAAAGCTCTGTGCAGGGAGCCGCCTGCAATGGCCAAATATGATGGTCTCTTTTAGGGTAAAGAGAGGAGCGAAGAGCACAGAGGTCACTCGACATTGCGAAAGTCGAGGTCTCGTACTTTAACACATATTTATATCACTACTGTCACCCCAGTGTTACATGTCTGGTTTTAGATATTTTAAATAATAATAATAAATAATATACTTACATTTTTTAAGTCGCTCTATATAGTGGCGCTATGTTGAAAATATTTTTTTAGAGCAATCTCTTTGGAGACCAAGCAGCCAATCAGCATACATGTGTCCAGTTCTCTGATTGGTTGACTGAAACACAATTTTTTTTTACGTCAAGGTGGAAGGTTTTTTCCAACACTGCATCATGACAATTTTCTTGTAAATACAAAACTGGGCGACGTGGCTCGGTTGGTAGAGCGGCTGTGCCACCAGGTTCGATCCCCGCTTCTGCCATCCTAGTCACTGCCATTGTGTTCTTGGGCAAGATACTTCATCCACCTTCTCCCAGTGCCACCCACACTGGTTTCAATGTAACTTAGATTATGAGTTTCACTATATGAAGCGATTTGAGTCACTAGAGAAAAGCGCTATATAAATATAATTCACTTCACTTCACAGAAGTTGCATTGGGTCAAAGTTTACGGAGCAAACCGTACATGTGCTGTTTTGTTACTGTATACCGAATAGTGGCATATCTTACCAAAGTCTTCACAAAGGACAAGTAGCAACATCGCCAACTACTAGCCAATTGTCATTTAGCACTGGGGTTCTACCCTGTTGACCTCAGGGCCCAACTTTTCCACCAAAAAGTCATCTGGGGCCTATTCAACTATTAACACTGAATTAGTAACCCATCCATCCATCCATCCATCCATCCATTTTCTACCGCTCGTCCCTTTCGGGGTCGTGGGGGGTGCTGGAGCCTATCTCAGCTGCATTCGGACGGAAGGCGGGGTACACCTTGGACAAGTCGCCACCTCATCACAGGGCCAACACAGATAGACAGACAACATTCACACTCACATTCACACACTAGGGCCAAGTTTGTGTTGCCAATCGACCTATCCTCAGGTGCATGTCTTTCCCGGTGGGAACCCACGCAGGCACGGGGAGAACATGCAAACTCCACACAGAAAGATCCCGAGCCCAGTATGGAACCCAGGACCTTTTGTATTGTGAGGCACATGTATAAACCCATGTGCCAATTAGTAACCTTACTCTTGATTTTAATCGTATTCAATAATTGTATCTAATTTATTTACAGATTAACAGGATAAACCTTCTCAAATGACAAAGATTATTTACAAAAATAAATACTAATTAAATATACTTTATAGAAAATGACTCATAAAAATGTATTAGAAATAGACATTCAATCACGCAAATAAATTAATTCTAACTAAGTAAATATTAGATAATAATGACATACGTTTCTTAAATAAATTGTCAATACAACTGAAGTGCAAATGAAAATACAGCTTCAACACTTTAGTCATAATTTTTGCGCTTAAGAAACTTCTCTATCACTTTGATAATGTCATTACTGTCACAAGTGGTAGAAAAGTATATTACAACTGAGTACCTCTGCGGCCCATAAGGACCACAGCTGAGAAACCTTATATATATTTTTGGCGGGCCTCTAGGCCCAACAACGGTTAACAAACACTGATTTAGCAGGTCTGTGTGACAGTTTGAAAAATATTTCTACTTGTATAAATGCACCCTTAATCCTAGATTATAGTCATCATTTTTTGGTGCCCTTCCACAGCCTCAGTTGGCAGGGAATGGGTTAATTCCCCCTCTAAGGTGCTCGGGTTTCCTGCCAGCTGTCTGTCCCCTCAGCTGTTTGCACTCCTGTCCCCTATCTACTATCCCCACAGCCTAGCCTAGACAGCCCTGGCTCTGCTCGACCTGACACGCACTCACACACAAACGCACGCACACTCCTAGTGCTACAATGGGGAGGGGTGATAGATGCCACTGTCACCACACTTATATTTGCCTGGTGCAGCACCTCCTCATTCTCTACTTACACGTACATTATAATGTACTTCTATATTAGTATTACTGTTATGGCTTCATATTGTTGCTCACCGTTTGTAGCTTGATGCCGCTTGCCGCCTGCACTATGCTGAATTGCATATTCATAAATATTCAGACCAAGATGCTGAGTGGTAAATGAATGATGAGTTCGACTTTTGCCACTTTTAAGTTAGTAGGTTCTTTGTGAGGCCCCTCCCCCTTCAGCTTTCCCACCCTGTTTAACTAAAGCGGTAAAGAACCTTGAACTGTCAGAGGCCCTCAGCAGAAACAAGATCTGAACTTCACACCGACTCCTCGCTTAGCCCTTTGCTTGTGTACAGTACTCATGGTGACTCACAGCAGGAGAACACACATGTGCAGCTATGCGTGCGTCACAAGGCCGACTTTGATTAATTATTCATCTTCTGAGTGCCATCAATTGAGAGCACCGTCTTGTTTATTTCGTTGCAGTGAAGCTCTTATGATTAAGAGGTGAGATATTCTTATTGGCTAAAAGGCCATGTTGTACCTCACTTAGTAATTAGTCCCACATAAAAAACAGCAGTGGTCTTGCTCGTATTATTCAGGTTAACATTGTTCTCCTTTGCTGTTGTCTGCAATGTCTTTCTCCCATAAACCCAGGCCCAGTCCTTCAGTGGATGGTGCCTAAAAGTGAAGCAAAACCTTTCTAGCCAGAGAGTATGACCATGGTTTACTTTAGAGTAGCCAGAGTACAGCTTGTATCGCAGTATATATGCTATCCACTGCAAATTACAAACCTAATTGAGATTTTTCCCTCAAAGATTGTGATTCGATTTGCGATTTTTATATATTATACTTAAAAATGCATAAAACTGCAAAAATAACATGGACTAAAGACATATAATTTTATAACTGTCCATCGACATATTCTTGTCTCAGGGTGCCAAACATTAGAACAATATTCAATAATTTACTTTAAAACATTTGGCTTTATGCAGACAGAATCAGAGCTTTTGTCTACATCACGCTCTTAAACCTTAAGAAATAACCAATAAAAACTATAAAGTAATTATAATGCAATGCTATCATTATATGTAATAATAATGCAAGTAATCATTTAAAAGTATATCACATTTTTTTTGTATTTTATATTCTCTGTACTGTAATTGGAAGATAAATTGCTTTTTTTAAAATTGTTTATCATGAATGAATAATAAAACTGATTAAAATGGACTAATTTCTGTCAGCAAAAATGTAATTTAAAATAAATATTGAACATCTTAAAGTGCATTTGATCCTAGTTGGAAAAACGAGGTAGGACGTTGTCTTTATGTTTGTTGCCACCACGTGATCACGGCATTCTCGCTCGTTTGTCCATGTTGATAGGCTCACCCATCTGATTTGAAGCTACGTTGGTACCATGATGGGACATTTGGCTTTGTGATCATATTTTTTTCATCCTAAATGTTGTTACATTGCGGCACTTCTCATGAGCAAGACACTTTTAAGTAGGGAGGCTGTCAGTGTCTGTCCGTGCTTCCTGTGTTTGCACCCCACCCACCGAAACAAAGATTGTGAATGACTGAAAAGAGGGCTCACTGCGTTCAGTTAATTCTACTGTTAAATAAACTTGCTCGGGTTCTGAGAGCGATGCAAAAAGTGAGACGTCTTTCTCCCTGTTTGAAGCAAGACACAAAAAAAAGGGAGGCTCAACAATTCTGGTTAGCCAACATGTCTGTCACTCAAATGCCGGTGATGGCGGAGTTAAAAAAAAAAATACCTCAGCCTCTTGCGGTTATATATTGCACTAATTAAAACCTCGATGTTGATTCGATGTCGATTAATCGTGCAGCCCTACATAGTGGTGGTCGCGTGATGGTCTGGTGCTGCATGAGTGCTGCCAGCACTCGGGGAGTTGTGGTTTATTAGGCCGACAACAGGGCAAATTTAGTGGTAGAGTTTATAGCAGACCTGGGCATTCTGCGGCCCGCGGGCCACATCCGGCCCTTTGTGCGTCCCTGTCCGGCCCGCGTGAGACCAATCATAAATTACAAAATAAATTTAAAAAAGTATCTATGTCGAGTGTGCAATACTACGGTGCTGCTTTTGTTTTGAAAAACGTTATATTATTACGTATGCGCGTGCGTGATTGTGAGTGAATGTGAACAGCTGCAATCACAAATTACAAAATAAAGTTGGAAAAACATCTACAGTATGTCGTGCGCGCAATACAACTGTGCTGCTTTTATTTTGAAAAATGTTATTTATGGGCGTATGTCCGTGTGTAACCTGTGAGTGAAGGTGCACAGTGACAAGTGATGCACGGTTTACACCCGAGACGCTATAAAGAGAAAAGTTGATGACGAATGGCGTGTTTTCAACAAGACATGGACTGCCAAGCAACATTCCCTCTAAGGTGCATGCTCAAGCGTCCTCTGCGCACAGCAAATATATGCCGCGCACCAAATCAAATCCCATCTGAATTCTAAACAAAATAAACACATTTATTCTGTGTAATTTTGCAATGCAACTTTGAGTGACAGTGACAACAAGCGGCCCTAACGGTGTTCGTCAACACCGTTCAATTGAACACCGTTCAATTATTGTAACGTCTATCGAGATGCTTCGAGGCCAGGAATTATATCGATCACTTTATTGAGCAAAACTGTTTATATTCGGCCATAACCACACCAAAAACATGAGTAAAACACTTCTATCTCGAAAAACTAGTCATTTTCTGCCGTACAAACCAGGCCAAAACCAACTTGTCATCTGTCACCAACACGCATAGCACTAAACCACTGGTGCGTTTATGGCCACACAAAAAGTCGGACAACTCAAACACCACACAAAGTTACACTATGACTCCTCAGTCATACGTGTGCTTATTTTACTGTCATTTATTATTAATGTTAATTTATTTATATTAATCAAGGAATGCTGTTACTAGATAAAGTTACATGATTATATTTCATTGTGCAACATGAGGATGTTTAAGGGGAACTAAATGTGATCTCTGAAAGGGGTACAAATGATTTCCAAAGCAGTGCTTTTGGTATAAAGTTAAGTTACGTTAAATTTAAGTATTATTATTATTATTATTATTATTATTATTATTATTATTATTATTTATCTTACGGTACATATCAAAAATAATATTGAGCAAAATTTAATTGAAATATTGTCGATGTGGCCCACCAGCAGTGCTCAGGTTGCTCATGCGGCCTCCGGTAAAAATTAATTGCCCACCCCTGGTTTATAGAGATATAATGAACTACTCACCGGTCTGATGGTGAACACATTTATCTAGTATCCTCTGTATTACTACCTTATTAAGACTGAGAGTGTATCATGTGACCTATGATGTCATACATACTGCTTTTGCAAAAGCAGCTTAATTTGTTACAGTTCCTCATTTTGTGCGACCCACTCGGCAGAACATCCTGCTCTGCTCGTCAATGGATGCTCTTATTAGCATACTCTGTGGTCCCATGTCATTCAATCATACCTTTCTGTGTGCATGCAAGCCTTTTGTAGAGATGGCAGATTGGTCAGGGTTGTCATCGTAACGCAACACTTTTTTCAAAGTATGTTTTGATGGAGCTGAAACTGTTTTCATTTTGCTTAGCATGAAAGGATAATGCACAATGTGTTCAAAATAACTTATGTGGCATTTGCTTGTGAAAGCTCTCAAAATAAACAATTAGTTTCTTTTAACTGTAAATGATGCACAAAACCTACCCAAAAATGTGTATTGGGCCATATCATTTTTGTACAAGATTCCTAGGCGAAGATGACTCTTTTGAGTAACAAGACTGAAAGTAACAGGAGTGAGTTCTTGGCATAGAATTGGCAAATAGATTAACTATCGTCACATGACATGTATGTTAACACTTAACAAAGCACATTACAGTTATTCTTTTTTTTTTAAGTAACAAATAGCTCGGTTGGTAGAGTGGCCGTACCAGCAACTTGAGGGTTCCAGGTTCGATTCCCGCTTCCGCCATCCTAGTCACTGTCGTTGTGGCCTTGGGCAAGACACTTTACCCACCTGCTCCCAGTGCCACCCACACTGGTTTAAATGTAACTTAGATATTGGTTTCATTATGTAAAGTGCTTTGAGTCACTAGAGAAAAGCGCTATATAAATATGATTCACTTCACTTCACTTCACAAATAACATAAAAAATAATCTATGTAGCAGGACTCAGATTTTACCCTCCCCCTACTCATTGTTGAAATATAGTCAAATGTACAGTTGGCTTTTCCGTAGTTTGCAGAGGATCTGAATAATGCACTTTTCTGGGCACCATTTGACTTGTGCAATATTCCAAATTTTTCCGAGGGGGTAATTTGTTAGGGTGACAAGACTTAGTAAAATCCCAGTGAATTTTAACACCATAGTTTTTTGTTGTGTTTTTTAAGAAAATAAACTTAAAGTATTGTTAGGATAAGGACTAGCACAAATATAAAAAATAAAATCAACATTTCTTTTCCAGCATTTAAATTAATATATTTAATCGTAAACTCAAGTACTTTAGAAGCAGAGATAGAGAACAAATTCTATTTTTCTAGTGATCAAGGTACAGTAGATTGAAATGATCTTTTAAACTGCATTTGATAAACATGCACTCAGATAAATATGCAGGACACATTAACTGTAAAATATTTTTTTTACCAAGCAATTTCATTGTGCATTTACACGGATACACGGATCTGATTAAACACACAAATTGTAACGCGTGTTTGAATATGGGTTTGCTACAATAACACTTACATTTAATTTCCCAAGAATGCAAATTATATTAATTCTGTGGAATGGCCCTCATGCTGTAATTTCCACACAATTTACAAACGTTTTGTTTTAATGGTGCTTGCAGCATCCACCAAGAAAGTCCACAGAGAATAACTACAAAAGTTTGAGCAGCAATAAGCAATAATTCTCCTAATTTCATCCAGAGCCCCCTAAATGTTCTTATGTTGGACTACAAATGTACAGTATAGTTACACTAATGTACACAGAGCATCTTAACATTTGGGTTTACAAGGGAGGTTGTCAACTTACATTTTATCCAAAGCAGCCAACATCGCTGGAATTTTTTTATACAGTAGTTGTACATGTGGATGCAATTACAGGGTTTTCAGCCTACTTTTTTGTACCTTGTTTATGTCACGTCTGGTTTCTGTCGCCCGTTCATTGATCCTTGACAACATGGCGCTTACTTTTAAAAGTCCAAACATGTACACAGCTGCTTTAGGGAGGAAAAGCCCCATTAATGGTGTCGTTATGGGTCTCCACAAGTGAAAGTCTGGTGCTATCAATGCTTTTAGGAATTAATGTGTGCAGAAGCATAGAAGAAATGCACCTTTATATTGGGCATGCATCTTCTAGGAATAAATAACCTGAAAAAAATAATGTAGATAACGTTATTTTTTAAAGAAAATTTACTTGAAGTATAATTAAGATCAGGATAACATACATTTTATAAAAAAGAAAACAATGTTCAAGGTAGTTTATATTAATATTTTAAATTATATTTAGCAGTAATAAAAAAGAAAAAAAGAAAATGTATTTACTGGTAATAAAAAAACAAACACAAAACAAAAAGAACAACCGTTTCAGCTGCAATCCACCAATCAGGCCTGTATAGTAGAGTGGCCAGACAGAAGCCATTTCTTAAAAGGTTTGCCAAAATGCACCTGAAAGACTCTCAGACAATAATAAACAAAATTCTCAATTGAACTCTTTAGTGTGAATGTCAGACGTCATGTTTGACGGAAACCAGGCAGCGCTCATCACCAGGCCAATACCATCCTTACAGTGAAGCATGGGGGTGGCAGCATCATGGTGTGGGGATGTTTTTCAGCTTGTGGCATAGAAAAATACTTGCGGCTGTAATTGCTGCCAAAGGTGCACCAACAAAGTATTGAGCAAAGACTATAAATACTTACCATGTACATGTCATTGTTTTATTTTTAACAAATTTGCAAAATTAAAAAAGCAAAAAACTTTTCACATTGTCATTGCTGGGTATTGTCTGTAGAAGTTTGAGGACAAAAAATTATTTATTCCATTTTAGACTAATGCTGTAACATAGATGAGTTGGTGACTTGTTCAGGATGTACCCTGCCTTTCTCCCGAGTGCAGCTGGGATAGACTCCAGCCCCCCCACCACAACCACAAAAGGGACAAGCAGTAGAAAATTGATGGGTGAATAACAAAATGTGGAAGAAGTGGAGCGCTGTGAATACTTTCCGGATACACAGTATATATATGAGTTAATACTGTACTATAATATACGTTATAAGTTGATTGTAACTTGTTGCATGGACTGTTTTGTAGTTTTTTCACCCCTTTCTAAATCCTGTGTCCTTTCACCATCAGGACACGTTGAAACCAACGTTTACGGTAGCCAACCTACCAGGCAGTACGAGCAACGCCCAGTCCACAGTTCCCACCACCTCCACCAGCATGCAGGTGAGCAGTGGCCCCAACTTTCCCATCACCAACTACCTGGCGCCGGTTTCCACCAGCGTCAGCGCCAATGGGACTGTCCTGAAGACCACCGGTGCATCCACGGGGGTCATGCAGTTGCCCAGTGGCTTCACGTTCATGCCAGGTACTTGGAAGATTGTGTTGTCAATTCTTTGCATCAATGTAGATAATGGGGTTCTCAATGTAAGGCGCTTTTTTGAGTCCCTAGAGAAAAAGCACAATAAAAATATAATTCACTTCACTTCACTTGAGTAACATCAGCGATGACGTGCTTGGTCAGGTGTTTTTTAATAGTTGTTGTTAGCTGATTACAATCTAAATGTCACCTTGCCAACATCTCAGACGTCATCACAGAGACAGTCGTGCTTCACTCGCCAGGCTGTTTTTACATGACGTCTTTCAAAGACGGTCGCCTTTGATTTTCACTCTCGGATAGAAATAATTATGTAAGGGTGTCACAATGGACCTGGCAACGCGGGCTGCAGAGCATGGTCCATTCATAATGAGTCATGAATATTCGATAATGGATTATGGCTTGTAATGACACTATGAAGCATACTTGGTGAATCTGCAGCTTTTGTGCTCATGAACTAGATCCGACCTTTCCCAGTAAAACCCAGAAGAGATTTACTGATCCACATTGGTGCCCTGGCCCACCACATTATTTTATATGACCTACAAAAACCTGAAGTTAATGTGACGCAGATAAATGTATTTAATCTTTCAGTTTTGACAGAGAAAAATGTACTGCATGCATTGCATATCTTCTAAATTTAAATTATTTTCTGATCATGAAACAAGATATTTCAAACTTTTTTTAAATGTTATCACCATAAATACCTAAACATAAAGAATAGGATTCACTGTTTCAAGCAGCCCTCTGAGGGCAGCCGTAACTGCGATGTGGCCTGCAATCCAAAAATAATTTGACACCTCTGCTTTAAAGGGCACTCCTAATTAGCATAAGCACCCCCTGTTGCTCAAAATGGTGGTGAGAAGTATAATTTAGCTAGCATTAAATACAATTGCATTGTTGTGTGCACACTAGGGCTGCAACTATCAACTGTTTTACTAATTGAGTTTTCTATCGATAAGTTTGTTTGATTAATCGAGTAATCGGAAAAAGCATACTTTGTTGCCTCAATGTGTATAGTAGGGAAAATACAAACCCCGTTTCCATATGAGTTGGGAAATTGTGTTAGATATATACATATATAAACGGAATACAATGATTTGCAAATCCTTTTCAACCCATATTCAGTTGAATGCACTACAAAGACAACATATTTGATCATACTTGCCAACCCTATCGGTTTTACCGGGAGACTCCCGGAATTCAGCGCCTCTCCCGATAACCTCCCGGAAGAAATTTTCTCCCGATAAACTCCCGGAATTCAGCCGGAGCTGGAGGCCACGCCCCCTCCAGCTCCATGCGGACCTGAGTGGGGACAGCGGCGACAGTCTGTTTTCACGTCCGCTTTCCCACAATATAAACAGCGTGCCTGCCCAATCACGTTATAACTGTAGAATGATCGAGGGTGAGTTCTTGGTTTCTTATGTGGGTTTATTGTTAGGCAGTTTCATTAACGTCCTCCCAGCGCGGTAACAACACACAACAACAGCAGTCACGTTTTCGCTACCGTAAAGCAGTTCGTCTGCCGTAAACAGCAATGTTGTGACACTCTTAAACAGGACAATACTGCCATCTACTGGATAGCCTGCGGGACACTGAAATTCAAGTATTTATTTTATTTATATGTATAATAAAATATATATATATATATATATATATATATATATATATATATATATATATATATATATATATATATATATATATATAGCTAGAATTCACTGAAAGTCAAGTATTTCATACATATATATATATATATATATATATATATATATATATATATATATATATATATATATATATATATATATATATATATATATATATATATATATATATATATATATATATATATATATATATGTATGAAATACTCGAGTTGGTGAATTCTAGCTGTAAATATACTCCTCCCCTCTTAACCACGCCCCCCGCCCCCAACCATGTCGCTTGTTGATGCAGTACAGCCTGAGGGATCGAAAGTCACGGGCTTAGCTGCTTACGTGTAGTGATTCCTACAGATTCTCTGAACCCTTTGATGATATTACGGACCGTAGATGGTGAAATCCCTAAATTCCTTGCAATAGCTGGTTGAGAAAGGTTTTTCTTAAACTGTTCAACAATTTGCTCACGCATTTGTTGACAAAGTGGTGACCCTCGCCCCATCCTTGTTTGTGAATGACTGAGCATTTCATGGAATCTACTTTTATACCCAATCATGGCACCCACCTGTTCCCAATTTGCCTGTTCACCTGTGGGATGTTCCAAATAAGTGTTTGATGAGCATTCCTCAACTTTATCAGTATTTATTGCCACCTTTCCCAACTTCTTTGTCACGTGTTGCTGGCATCAAATTCTAAAGTTAATGATTATTTGCACAAAAAAAAATGTTTATCAGTTTGAACATCAAATATGTTGTCTTTGTAGCATATTCAACTGAATATGGGTTGAAAATGATTTGCAAATCATTGTATTCCGTTTATATTTACATCTGACACAATTTCCAGTCTCATATGGAAACGGGGTTTGTAGTTTAAATAACAATTTTTCTGTTTGCCACAACCTTTATTATTTTTTTCTAATATATGCACATCCTCAACATTTAAATTGCACTACTAACATGTGTGCAATAATAATAATAATAATAATGTTCTATTGCAGTGGCTGTGCCAAAACTATTTCTACATATATAAAGTTCCAATCACTTCATGTATTCTGGACTTTATCAATTTTTATAAGTTGAAAGATTAATCAAAGCAACAGAAAACAAATTGAAGCTTTTTTCTAATCAAACTATCGTAATTTCTGTGCTATAGAGCGCACCTAAATATAAGCCACGCCACCTTATTTTTGGACAAATTTTATCTTGTACATAATATTGGCCGCACATGTTCATAAGCCACAAGTGTACACGTTAAAACATGTAATGTTACACAGGTGCTTGTGTTCATTTACAAATTGAACAAAAAACAGATGCTGTAACAAAGCATAGTGTAGCCTACCGGAGAGATCATTGAGCGCGGTCTTTGTCCTTCTCTTCCTCCTGCACGGTGGGGTCACTGAGTTTGTCTTCTTTAGTGTCAAACTTGAGGGCACCTAGGGTGGTTTTCGTCCGGCATTTTCCCTGCCTAATTTTTGCTTTCACTTTCTTCTCGAGACGGGTCACCTCTGGGCTCGTAGGGTCTTCTTCAGCGCACGACGGTCTGGCCTTTTGAGGCTCGTCAATAGTGGTGGATTTACGTTCTGGCGGCCGACTGTTTCCTGTTTTGATAGTTAGGTTGATCATCTTTGGCTTTGGGGCTGTGTTGTGTGCATTTTGTTGTTTTTATGTATTTTTTTATTTAGCCTTTATTTTACCATGTAATATCCCATTGAGATCAAAGATCTCTTTTTCAAGGGAGACCTGGCCAAGAGGGCAGCAGCAAGGTTACATTAAAAAACAATAAACAACACATAAAACATCACATTTACAACATTAAAACTTGCTCACATAACACATGTGCATACAGACAAGGTAGACTGCAATCCTTTCACAGAAGCTTTAAACTCATTCAATGTAACAAGGGTTTGAAGTTTAATATTCGATTGTAGGTTATTCCAAGCCTTCGGTGCTGAAAACCTAAATGCTTTCTTGCCCAGTTCAGTTCTTACTTTGGGGACGAAAAATTGCAGAACATTCATTGAACGAAGATTGTGACTTCCTTGTTTCTTTGTTAAAAGACAAGACAGATAAGATGGAGTGATACCCAGAATGGTTTTGTAGATAAAAATATACCAATGATTGAGGCGTCGAGCACATAAAGATGTCCAGTTAACCATTGAGTATAATACGCAATGGGTTGTTTCTTCTCCATGATGAGGGTGAGTCCATAACACGCTAAATGGCACACTGAATGATTGTGTGAGTGTGTTTGATTTAATGTGAACAATTTCATTGGTCTGATGTGTTGAGTTTAAATTTATTGTTGGCATGTAAAGCTCGTAAACCCGTATTATCGTCCGGAAATCACGGTAATCAATTTAATCGAAAAATGCACACAACACAGTGTTATGCCCTTATAAAGGCATGCTTATGTTTATTGGAATTATTTCACTGCACCTGCAATTTATGAAGAAATGCACACAGGAACACAAACAATTCATCTTTCCCAGTTGGACTTTTCTTAATGAATTTTACTAAAAAAAGGCTACATATTGTTGTAGCAAAGTCATTATAACTTTTAAGATATAATTGTATTTTAAATCCTTTATTTCAAGAAACAATGTATTTACTAAATGGGTTCGAATTAAGATATTGTGAGTTGAAGTACAAATTAACACAAATGTGCCTTACAATATCTCTCAGTCAGAAATGCACACACTTAGCAACATGTTGCGGCTAACCTACTCACTGTATGTTTCAAATAAAACACAATCATAACTATATTAACCTGTGCATTATTTTAATATGTTAAAAACACACAACAAAGTACAGTGTGTTTATACATGGTACTAGGCTAAGTATATTAAAAAACACTTGGAAAAAGAAGTGTTACTTAGATAAGTCATGATTCATTTCTAAAATATTGACATAATATAAAACCACGGTTTTGTTTTGTTATATGCCAAGAATCTGGTCACAATGACATGGTCAATACAGGAGTAGATTCATGCTTGGATGCTTTTTACCTTCCAGTGTGTAGTTAAAGCTACCCCCCATGTCACTGTTTTTGGTCCTCTGCCACAGTTGAACAGTGACATGACGCCTACTTTATCACTTTGACTTTACAGGACCATTATATCCATGCAGCGCTCCTTTCATCTTCAGTCTTTCTAGTTCCTTCTGTTCTTGCAACCTTCCCTCACATTCCCCACCTTCCCCCTCCTGTTGTGTGTGGCACTGTGTGCCACCAGTCTGGCAGCACCATTTGGAACAACATACCCGACCTCAGCACCTGTCTGAGGCGCATGTGATTAAATGCAAGGGTGTCACACATCCATTTGCTGAAACAAACATGTTGATTGTCATAAACAATGTCAAGTCATAATATTGGTGTACAAATAAACAAGTGTCAGAGGTATTCATTTAACCACAATTTAGTCAGAGGGTGGTTTGTTAATCTGTATTTTAACCCACTAACTGAAAAATGTAAATATAGTAATCCTCCAATTTTGTCTGGTTCCAAACAAGTTGTTTGAAATTTGTGACGTTTGCTAACTTGGATATCTCCACACATGGCTAAAGCTTGCACTGGTACGGGTTTGTAGTCCATAGTGAGACCCATAAGCTAAAATGCTGTTATTGTTTGTATTAACTTTTACATACCACTACACAAACCTCTAGTCTCAGCTGAAGAAGTAAGCAGTGCCTACTTAATGTTTGTGTTTCATGACCATGTACACTGGAACCTCGATTGACGAACCTAATTGGTTCTTGAACAGGGTTCGTAAATAGAAAAGTTTAAAGTTAAAGTACCACTGATAGTCACACACACACACTAGGTGTGGTGAAATTACCCTCTGCGTTTGACCCACCCCCTTGTTCCACCCCCTGGGAGGTGAGGGGAGCAGTGAGCAGCAGCGGAGGCTGCACCCGGGAATAATTTTTGGTGATTAAACCCCCAATTCCAACCCTTTATGCTGAGTGCCAAGCAGGGAGGTAATGGTTCCCATTTTTATAGTCTTTGGTATGACTCGGCCGGGGTTTGAACTCACGACCTACCGATCTCAGGGCGGACACACAAGGCCACTGAGCAGGTTTATATGTATTTGTATATTGAAGCTAATTTTTTTCCATAAGAAACAGTGTAAATATGAATAACGAGTTCCAGCCTCATCAAAAGTCCATATTTTAGTAAAGGTTTGTACACTTTGAACACAGATAAAGCCCTGTACAGTACTATATATCAAGCAAACATAACAAAGGGGTGATGGATAAACTTTCTGTTTAATAACAAAGTCAGAACAACAACACAACACACACACACACACACACACACACACACACACACACACACACACACACACACACACACACACACACACACACACACACACACACACACACACACACACACACACACACACACACACACACACACACACACACACACACCCACACACACATACAGTCACTAGCCCTGTGGCGCACTCAGTTTGAAATCACAAAAAGTCTTAACTTTAACAGCCAGGTCACTACAATGATTGGGAATCAATGAAAAACACTTTACCTTGTTCGTAACCTTCTTGGTGTGCAGCAGAAGGGATGTGGATACTTCCTGAATGTTTCAAACCACACATTGCTTATCTATTGCTATTTGGTCTGTGGTTCGTAAATGTAATAGTTAGTACAATGAGGTGTTCATAAATCCATGTTCCACTGTTCCTACTCAGACATGAAGCACAGAGCCTGGCTAAGAACAATACACATTTAATCACAGAGAGTTTTTTTTATCATTTATAAAGATTAAAAATAATTTCATTAATGTGTTTTTACTTAAACTCATCATCTATCAAAGAGATACTCAAGAACACACGTGCAGATAAGCATAAAATATATGTTTGAACATTTTTTTTTTTTCCTATGCAGTCCAGTGATTGGGTAATGTCACTCTGTCAACTTATCTATGCTGCTTCTATCTCTGGCTCTTTAAATTGGACTTTCTTCACCCTGCAGCAGCTTTTCACTCTGTGTGCGTGCACGTGTGTGTGTGTGTGTGTGTGTGTGTGTGTGTGTGTGTGTGTGTGTGTGTGTGTGTGTGTGTGTGTGTGTGTGTGCACGTGTCTGTGCCCCCTTTTTCAGCAGGCACACCTCTCCCCCCCGGCACTCCCACCATTCCTCTTAGCCAGCTGCAGCAACACTCCCTGACCCTGCAGGGGCAGCATGGTCAGACTCTGACCGCCGCCCCTCATTCTCAGCAGGGCCAGCAGGCTGTCTTCCGCTTCCCTGCTGCTGTCTCCCTCACAGGTGACCTACCTCACCAATGCCTGCTAATACTACTACTGTTACTGCTGCTACTACTACTAGTACTACTACTGTTGCTACTACTGTTGCTGCTACTGCTGCTGCTGCTACTACTACTACTACTACTGTTGCACTACTGCTGCTGCTACTACTACTACTATTACTGCTATAACTAATATTACTACTGCTACTACTGTTACACTACTGCTGTTACTGCTGTTACTACCGTACTAATGCTATTACTGCTACTACTATTACTGCTGCTACTACTACTACTGCTGTTGTTACTGCTGTTACTATCGTACTAATGCTATTACTGCTACTACTATTACTGCTGCTGCTACTACTACTACTACTACTGTTGCACTACTGCTGCTGCTACTACTACTACTATTACTGCTATAACTAATATTACTACTGCTACTACTGTTACACTACTGCTGTTACTGCTGTTACTACCGTACTAATGCTATTACTGCTACTACTATTACTGCTGCTACTACTACTACTGCTGTTGTTACTGCTGTTACTATCGTACTAATGCTATTACTGCTACTACTATTACTGCTGCTGCTACTACTACTACTGCTGCTGTTACTGCTGTTACTATCGTACTAATGCTATTACTGCTACTACTACTACTGCTGCTGTTACTACTAATGCTATTACTGCTGCTACTACTACTACTACTGCTGCTGTTACTACCGTACTAATGCTATTACTGCTGCTACTACTACTACTACTGCTGCTGTTACTACTAATGCTATTACTGCTGCTACTACTACTACTACTGCTGCTGCTATAACTACTGCTGCCACTACTGCTGCTGCTGCTACTATTACGGCTACTACTGATAGTACTACAACTACTACTGCTACTGCTATTGTTATTGTGACTCATTGCATGGCTCCCAATTGTTGACGTAACTGCACATGACTTCCTTACACACATCTACTGCTGGCCTCTTTATGCACAGTTGGATGATGTCCTCTGTGTGTGTGTGCGTGTGTGTGTGCGTGTTTGTGGGTGTGTGCGTGTGTTTGTGTATGTCTTTAGGGGCGGGTGTACCTCAGCAGCTACAGGCCATTCAGGTTCACCCCAACACCCAGCTCACACCCAACAGTGAGGCTAGTCCCGAGATGTCCCACAGCGCCACAAACTCCACAGGTATGTCGACTGGTCACACACAGGTGGGCATCAAGGCCTTTTTATCAAGTGGAAGTGATCTTTAAGTGTGGGTTAAAGAAACAGATCCTTCGCTATCAAGCAATCGAATGTTGATTTCAAAATAAAATCCCAGATTTTTTTCACAGAAAATTGATTTATGAATTTTCCGATTCATATCCCTACTTTTTAAAGAACCGGTTGAATACAAATGACAGAGATAATTCAAAACCAGTTTTTCCTTTTATTTAATCAAAAACTAGTAGTTTGAAATGACACTGCATGAACTGCATCTTACTTTTAGCAAAAGTCTAATTTGTGTCACTTGTAGCAAAAGTCTAATTTGTGTCACTTGTTCCATGCCTGTTGCTGCAAAACAAAAGTACCAACATCACTTTTCTTTGGAACAAACGTCTCGCTCTCGCTAGTTACAGCATTAGCCATATTTGCTAAGGAAGTAAGGGGACAACGCAAGCTACGGAAGCTCCTTATGGGCAAAAAGTATGCTCGAGCAAGAGGAGAAAGAAAAAATATATATATATTTTTTAAATCGTCTGCAACAAAAACTTGACTATATCGATAAAATCTATATATCGCCCAGGCCTAAATTAAATACTAAAATACAGCACTTCACTTTTTTAAACATTTTTTTGTGTTCCTGCCTTATTCCAAAATGGATTGCATTAATTTTATACTCAGAATTCTACACTCAACAACCTTTTATGACACCATGATAATTTTTTAAATTTTTGCAAAAGTAATCAAAATGAAAAAACTCAGAAATCACATGTAAATACTACAAACCCCGTTTCCGTATGAGTTGGGAAATTGTGTCAGATGTAAATATAAACGGAATACAATGATTTGCAAATCATTTTCAACCCATATTCAGTTGAATATGCTACAAAGACAACATATTTGATGTTCAAACTGATTTTTTGCAAATAATCATTAACTTTACAATTTGATGCCAGCAACACGTGACAAAGAAGTTGGGAAAGTTGGCAATAAATACTGATAAAGTTGAGGAATGCTCATCAAACACTTATTTGGAACATCCAAACAGGTGAACAGGCAAATTGGGAACAGGTGGGTGCCATGATTGGGTATAAAAGTAGATTCCATGAAATGCTCAGTCATTCACAAACAAGGATGGGGCGAGGGTCACCACTTTGTCAACAAATGCGTGAGCAAATTGTTGAACAGTTTAAGAAAAACCTTTCTCAACCAGGTATTGCAAGGAATTTATGGATTTCACCATCTACGGTCCGTAATATCGTCAAAGTGTTCAGAGAATCTGGAGAAATCACTGCACGTAAGCAGCTAAGCTCGTGACCTTCGATCCCTCAGGCTGTACTGCATCAACAAGCGACATCAGTGTGTAAAGGATATCACCACATGGGTTTAGGAACACTTCAGAAACCCACTGTCAGTAACTACACTTGGTCGCTACATCTGTAAGTGCAAGTTAAAACTCTCCTATGCAAGGCGAAAACCGTTTATCAACAACACCCAGAAACGCCGTCGGCTTCGCTGGGCCTGAGCTCATCTAAGATGGACTGATACAAAGTGGAAAAGTGTTCTGTGGTCTGACGAGTCCACATTTCAATTTGTTTTTGGAAACTGTGGACGTTGTGTCCTCCGGACCAAAGAGGAAAAGAACCATCCGGATTGTTATAGGCGCAAAATTGAAAAGCCAGCATCTGTGATGGTATGGGGGTGTATTAGTGCCCAAGACATGGGTAACTTACACATCTGTGAAGGCGCCATTAATGCTGAAAGGTACATACAGGTTTTGGAGCAACATATGTTGCCATCCAAGCAACGTTACCATGGACGCCCCTGCTTATTTCAGCAAGACAATGCCAAGCCACGTGTTACATCAACGTGGCTTCATAGTAAAAGAGTGCGGGTACTAGACTGGCCTGCCTGTAGTACAGACCTGTCTCCCATTGAAAATGTGTGGCGCATTATGAAGCCTAAAATACCACAACGGAGACCCCCGGACTGTTGAACAACTTAAGCTGTACATCAAGCAAGAATGGGAAATAATTCCACCTGAAAAGCTTAAAAAATGTGTCTCCTCAGTTCCCAAACGTTTACTGAGTGTTGTTAAAAGGAAAGGCCATGTAACACAGTGGTGGCCATGCCCTTTCCCAACTACTTTGGCACGTGTTGCAGCCATGAAATTCTAAGTTAATTATTATTTGCAAAAAAAAAATTAAGGTTTATGAGTTTGAACATCAAATATGTTGTCTTTGTAGTGCATTCAATTGAATATGGGTTGAAAAGGATTTGCAAATCATTGTATTCCGTTTATATTTACGTCTAACACAATTTCCCAAATCATGTGGAAACGGGGTTTGTATATATGTAATCACAACCTAAGAAGAAACATCCGATTCTGTCTGCATCTACTGTTTGTTTTCATGATGGAGAGGTGGAGAGTATATATTAGGAATACACAATAATTAGTTTTCAAGCCAATATCAATAACTTCCTGTTTCTCAAGACTGATACGGTAACTGATAGTGATGCAGACAGTTCTAAAATTTGGATGACTGCAGTGGGCCAGTTTTGCACACATTTCCATGAATTTAATAAATGTGACGGGGCTTTCTTATTACAAATGCACTGTTTTTGAAAGTTGCAAATGATAAACGCTTTTTTAGTGAAATGAAACGTAGAACTGCATCATTATACATAAATTAAAGATGCGTCAATAATTAGTTTTTTTAGTTCATTATTATTCTTCGGTCAATGGTCAACAAAATAAACAAACAGTTGTACATTCATAGATTGAAAAAGAAAATGTTGCAGACCGAAAGGGTTTAGGCTGAAGTTGAACACTTATTGCGCCTAACCCTGTAAACATTGTCAAATACAAGATGAACTTCCAAAAATTATGAAATGTCCTTTGTACAACATATTATAAATACATATTATACACAACATAAACACAGTTATATTATATACACAGTAAAGGCATGTGAAATATCCTTGTACACGTGTTAAACCTTTGCACCAATTTTATACTATATACAAACAATTATACTTCCATTATTATTTATATCTCACATTTAGTTTTTAATTAACATTGATCATAGTATTAACTACAGTGTTGATTCAAAAGTGGTATATTTTTTCAAGACATTGGTCTTAAAGTGTTTTTTAAATGTGTGAATGGAACTGGAACATTTTAAGGAATCATCCAAGCTGTTCCACAGTTGAACCCCCCTGACAGAAACACATCTACTTTTTAAGCTCGTTCTTATGTTTGCTTTCTGAAAGACAGCTGAACCTCTGAGGTCATAGAGATTCTCTCTGGGTTTGAACCTCTCCTGTAGACACCGAGGCAGCATGTGGTTATGAGCTTTGTACGTCACAATAGCAGTGTTGAGGTCAACAAGATCGTGCAGTTTTAATGTTTTTAATTTAATAAACAGAGCATTGGTATGGTCATGATAATCCGCATAATTTACAATTCTAATCGCTTTCTTTTGAAGTAAGAACATAGAGTCGATGTTTGATTTGTAATTATTACCCCAGATTTCAACACAATAATTAAGATATGGGAGTACGAAATAATTATATTACATGTTAAGAGCCTTTTGATTTACAGAGTCTTTGATTGTATGTACCATAGCAATCATCTTTGTCTTAAGTATATTTATGTACAGTTTCCAATTTAATTTATCATCTATATAGATTCCCAAAAATGTTGTTGAATACACCCTTTCTATCTCCATATCATCAATTCTTATATGATACTGTATGTTATTTTTCCTATTTCCAAAAATTATATATTTTGTTTTATTTAGGTTGATTGATAGTTTTTTGGCATCAAACCATTGCTTTAGTATGTGGAGTTCACTCTCTGCAGTCTCTAAGAGTTGGCCAAGGTCTTGCCCAGAACAGTACAGACTTGTATCATCAGCAAAGAGAATACAGTTGGGTTTTTTTTAATAATCAATTTTTAATCGAATCGTAGCTTCTGAATCATAATTGTAATTAAACCGTGAGGTGCCCAAAGATTCCCACTTCTACATATATACAGGTACAGTATGTATGTATGAATATATACTGTATGTATGTAATTGTGTATGTACTGTATGTATGTATGAGTGTGTATATGTATGTATGTATATATGCTTACGTGTATAGATATGTATATATAATAATGTTTTCAGTTATTTCACCTTTTTTTGTTAAGTACATAACTCCACATGTGTTCATTCATAGTTTTGATGCCTTCAGTGACAATCTACAATGTAAATAGTCATGAAAATAAAGAAAACGCATTGAATGGGAAGGTGTGTCCAAACTTTTGGCCTGTACTGTATATTTTATAATGTATCAATAACAACAAAACAGTAGATCTGCAAATAGTGTAGTAATGTTATGTTGATGACATTTTTTATTTAAACAATATGTAATGAATTCTCAAAGTATTGTATTAATTTATTAAAACCATGACACAGAAGTTAAAATCTGCAGTTTGACAAGCAATGTGATAACATGAATGCAGCTGAGATAGGCTCCAGCACTGCCCGCGACCCCGAAAGGGACAAGCAGTAAAAAATGGATGGATGGGATGAATAAAAAATATTTTGTCAAATTAAGTTTTGTTGTCACAAACTGAAGTAGATGTTTTATAAAATATGATCATTTTAAAGTTGATGATCGCCATCTGCTGGTGAGCCTATGCACACTGGTCGTGTCTTTATGACTGTCTCTGTCTCCGTCCCCCTGCAGCAACAGTCAGTCTCCCAGCAACCATCGTCACCTCAACAGTGCCCACATCAGTGGCGGGTCACATGATGTACCCCAGTCCCCACACGCTCATGTACGCCTCCACGCCCGGGCTGGCCGACGGGGGGCTCGCCGTGCTCAACGCCTTCTCCCAGGGCACGTCGGCCATGCAGGTGTCTCACGCACAAGCTCAGGACGCAGGTAGCACGCATCGTGTCCGTCACTGGCTGTGTTTCACTTGTGCTTGATGACACCTGAAGACGTCTCGCTCCTTCCTCACAGGCGCCGTCCCGCAGGTGTTCCTCACGGCGCCTCCAGGCACCGTGCAGATCCCCGTTTCAGCGGTGCAGCTTCACCCAGTACGGCAAGATCTGCATTTTACAAGTGAAACTCTCATTTCCTCTGCAACCAGCATGTCGGCCATCTTGTCATTGCTAATTGAGCACTGAGCGTGTCAGCTGTGGTCGCTTTGTGTGATTATGGACCAGCGGCAAAACACACCTGAACTCAACTAAACACACACCTGTAGCACTGCATGCATGGCACTTTCACCTGTTTTGCTCCCTTACCATCAACATAATGACACCACTAATAATAGCAATGTAGTCATAATAATAATACAGTAATACAATAATGCAGTAGTAATAATAATACAGTAATGATAATATTATAACAATAATAGTGATGATAAAATAGCAATAATCTATTACTCGTGATAATAATGATGCAATAATGTGATACAGTAGTAACAATAAAACTCTAATAGTATATTGCAGTAGTAAAAATAATACCATAATAATGATAATACAGTAATAATAATAACAATAATAATAACATTAATGATAATGACAATAATAATACAGTAATAACAGTACAAAAGTAATAATAATTAAAGCTGCAAGCAGCATTGGTCGGGTCCGCCTTCTGGCAGGTGCTAGTCCTAGGTGTCCAATACTTTAGTCCAGTGGTAGTCCTGAGTGAGACCTACATAGAGGTTTTTGTTTCTTGTCTCTACGATATTGGTACTGGGAGTTAGAGGAAGTTGTGTCTGAGTTCACATTGTCATTATAGGGTATTGTGTGTATTGAGGACAAAGAAGGTCTAATCGCAGTTTCGTTGTCATTTTTGGCACCGTAGCAACTTTAGTGCTGCGGGTCTTTGAAGGCTCGTAAATTCAAAACGGTAGCACTTATTAAAACGCCGTCGTCAACTTTTAATCAGAAGGGTTCAATCTCTCTCCTGTAGCAGTTTGAAGCCGAAACGACAAACGCGCTCAGAGGAGATAATGTTTGATGTTTGGTGACCGTTTGGTACAAAAATGTTGTTTTGAAATGGAGATTACAAACTTCCTGTTGATTTTCGCTGAAGGATGTCAATCTATGAAATGTAGGTCTAGACAAGACCTACATAGAGGTATTTGTTTCATGTCTCTACGACGTTCCTACCGGAAGTTACAAGCAGTTTTGTCAGAGTTTTCCTCTGAGGAGCAGTTTTTTCTCTTTTTTTTTCAAAAATTATGTAGAGCACAATTTTGAGTTTTGGGATTCGGTTTTTTTTTTAGATCACAGTTTCCACCAGTCCCAATGTGTGTGAGAAGTTTGGTGAGTTTTGAAGTATTTTAAGGGGGTCAAATTAGAGGTCAAAAATCAAAAATGAGTGTTTTTAGTCATTTTTTGTCTTGAAGGGGAAATTGCCAACTTCCTGTTGGTTTTCGCCCGAAGAAGTGAAATTATGAATTGTAGGTCTAACTGAGACCTACATACAGGTTTTGGTTTCATGTCTCTACGACCTTCCTAGTGGGAGTTATAGGCAGTTTTCTACCTAGGGGGCGCTAGAGAGCAAGTGTATTTTTTTGGGTTTGGTTTTTTGACTAAAGTCTGCTGGCACACTTTTTGGATGTGTGTAAAAAATTTGGTGAGTTTTGAAGCATGTTAAGGGGGGCGAAGTAGTGCGCAAAGCTGCGGAAGAAGAAACAAAGAAGAAGAAGAAGAAGAATAAAACATTACAATTTCAATAGGGTCCTTTCGTCCCATTGCAAAAGGACTCCCTTTGGGATTCCTTTTGAAAAGGTCCTGTGCGGACCCTAATAATACGATAATGGGGGATGGCGTGGCGCGGTTGGGAGAGCGGCCGTGCTAGCAACCTGAGGGTTCCTGGTTCGATCCCCAGCTTCTACCAGCCGAGTCACGTCCGTTGTGTCCTGGAGCAAGACACTTCACCCTTGCTCCTGATGGGTCCTGGTTAGCGCCTTGCATGGCAGCTCCCGCCATCAGTGTGTGAATGTGTGTGTGAATGGGTGAATGTGGAAATAGTCTCAAAGTGCTTTGAGTACCTTGAAGGTAGAAAAGCGCTATACAAGTATAACCCATTTACCATAATGATAATAATACAGTAATAATAATGATAGTTACATAATAATAATACTATTTCAACACCCACATGCACCACGGTGGCCTCTGCGGTGCTCCTTGCCATTGTCGGTAAGGGGTACAGGGCCAGAGACTGGAACAGACCCAACAGAGCTGCCAAGCCTCACACTTAGAGCGTGACAGTCACGCAGTTTAACTCATTCTCACGCCACACGCCACACTTGACATTTCTCACGCTTATATTCCCCCATTCACTCCTCTAAAAGTGGTCCTCACAGCTTGCTGTAGTTTGATTAACTCTGATTGACTGACCGAGATAACCAATCCATCAGTCCTTGGTGCCTAAATCTAACCAACCACAGAAGGCATCACGCAATATAAACCAATTAGAAGCAACGTATCTTTCACACACAACTCAGCACAGTGTTGCCAACTAGGTGACATTCTCACTAAATCTAGTATCTCCAACTCCTCCTCGTGACTTTCTTTCTCAAAAGCTACTAGCGACAAATCTAGTGACTTTTTTTTGGAATGTTTTGGAGACATGAAAGGGTGTCCAATGTCCAATGTCTAATGTCCTCGACGTACAAGCGGTGCTGTCGTGGGTGTTTCCTCACAGGCTGTCTACTGATTGTCTGCTCTTGGACAGCTTGTACTGAAAACACATTTTGTTGTGCTTTCAAATGCAACGACAATAAAGTTGCATTGCACTGCAGTCAGAGCAGAGAGGAGACGCACACCCACTCTGTGTAAAGCGGCTGCTGCTGCTTCTGCCTTGGTTTACAGTGTGAGATGCAAATATTTCATCACTGTCACGATTCAAATAACGACAAACCCATCGTTCATGTTAATGACACAGTCAATAGGTTCGGTTCGTTCGTGTGTATCACAACCCTCCAGTCTTTTGATCAAATTTGATGATCTAACATTTAACAATGTAGAATCAAGTAAAATACCGTATTTTTTGGACTATAAGTCGCTCCGGAGTATAAGTCGCACCGGCCGAAAATGCATAATAAAGGAGGAAAAAAACATATATAAGTCGCACTGGAGTATTAGTCGCATTTTTTTGGGAAATGTATTTGATAAAACCCAACACCAAAAATAGACATTTGAAAAGCAATTTAAAATAAATAAAGAATAGTGAACAACAGGCTGAATAAGTGTACGTTATATGAGGCATAAATAACCAACTGAGAACGTGCCTGGTATGTTAACGTAACATATTATGGTAAGAGTCATTCAAATAAGTATAACATATAGAACATGCTATACGTTTACCAAACAATCTGTCACTCCTAATCGCTAAATCCCATGAAATCTAATACGTCTAGTCTCTTACGTGAATGAGGTAAATAATATTATTTGATATTTTACGGTAATGTGTTAATAATTTTACACACAAATCGCTCCTGAGTATAAATCGCACCCCCGGCCAAACTATGAAAAAAACTGCGACTTATAGTCCGAAAAATACAGTACAACTAAACTAAGAATCAACAGAAGAAAATTCATTTTCAATTGTAATCATCAATTTCATTTTTTACCTAAATTTTTATGTCTCCCACTACGTTATTCCTGTCCTGCAGCGTCCATTGTCTTCAAATATGCAAATGAGACAATGATGTAATCTATCAGCTTCTAGCAACTTTTATGACAGTCAAAAGCGACTTTCCTTACTGTGGAGTTGGCAACACTGCCTCAACGCCCACTTTAAAACCCACTCAACGTTCTCCTGCCTGCTAGAAGACAGCTTAGACCCACCAAAGCAGTGTTCCTTCAAATTTTACATTTCAAGTTCTTATTCTTAAACAAATTCTGGTCCATTTGGTTCCATTTGTACCCTGTCAAAGTTACAGACCTTGTCAGGGAGTCCCTGGAAGATGAAGAGAGATCAGAAGAGATTGAGGACAGTGTAGAAGAGATACAAACTAAAAACACAGATGCAGAGGAAGAGACAGAACCGTGGAAATTATTTATTTCTAATTTCTAGTTAATTAAGACGAGCATTAGAAGGCCACAGTTCAGCGAGAGCTGCTGGAGGTGAGGACATCAGTCCTAAGTGTAGGTTAAAACATTTTTTTTCCCGTTAAGTCTCATTCTTGTCATTTTCTGAAACTTGGCAGCCCTGGAGCAACCGACTCTGTCCTAGGCTGCCCACTAGCTTGCAGCCAGTCAGCGGTCCGCGCGGATGAGCGACAATCCTTCCAGGGAGACTGAAGTGTCCGATATGTACTCATCAAGCCAGGCCTCCGTGAAGCGAGTTGATCTCGACGCTCAATGCTTCTTCCGCACCTCC
The DNA here is from genome assembly GCF_033978785.1 of Entelurus aequoreus. Lineage (NCBI taxonomy): Eukaryota > Metazoa > Chordata > Actinopteri > Syngnathiformes > Syngnathidae > Entelurus > Entelurus aequoreus. The sequence goes on from NC_084739.1 coordinate 32,646,268, forward strand.
TCCGGTCTCTCCTCGCGAACTCCGGTGTGGCAGAGAGCTAGCAGCTTTTCTTTAGTGCTCCCCTGAGGCAGATCCAAAAGATTTTTCTGGAAAAAAAGCACCAAAAAGCACCACAGAAGTCACTTAAGTGCCACCCCTTGTTGCCCAGTCTCGAAGGGGCCCGGACCAAAAGGTGAAAAACACACGAAAACAAGAAGGAAACACACGAGTAAAGAAGCTCCTGCAACCAGCAGCCGCTACAGTGGCGCCATCTTGAAAAAAAAAGTGATAATAACAATAATATTAATATGATAATACAAAAAATTATAGTGCTGCTCCTAGTAATAATAATATTAATAATTATAATATAGTAATGATAATAGTAATAGCACTAGTATTGTATAATAATACAGATAATACCTAACAATAATAATACAAATAATAATAATAGTGCATCAAACAACCTTTTCTATGCTGTGCATACATTTTGAATACATGTTTGCACTCCTACAAGAGTCCTATAGATATTGGGGGAAAAGGCAAACATTTACTAAATTTACAGCCAAGCATTTAACATCAATTTTCTACTCATTGGGAAACTTTCATACTTGCATGGTTCTTTAATGATAGTTTTAGTGTAGTCTTTATTGGAAGGGACAATACACAGACACATGACGCTCGAAGACAGATACTGTATGTTCTGCACCAGATTAGAACTAAACAGCCAGTTTCCATCCCAAGTCCTTGGTTACATGATTTTAGGAATCTATTGTTGTAATTTGATTGCATGTTTATTGTACATTTTATTCCTTACTAAAATAAAACGTCTGATCACACAGTATTTGATGACTTGGACTTAAATAGTTGGTTCAGTCATTTAGTGAAATGACTACAGCCAAAATGTTTTTATTTAGTTCAAGTCATTCATATTTCAGTGAGTGTATGCTGATCTCTAATTGGCTGTTGCGCGCACCTGAAAGCC